>NW_015151050.1:235880-246501 GCF_000732505.1 Cyprinodon variegatus
TTAGATGAAGGTTTGCTAACTTTAAAAGTGGATCAAAACAATATTGTGCAATGATACAGAGGAGATAGAAAGTGAGACAGATTCTATAAATAACAATTATAAATATAAATAGTAATTTATAACTACATTATCTGATAATGATCTGCTAGTGAAACCTTCTTTTGGGGGAGGAGAACTCTGTCAAAGTAATTTTAAAGGTTCTGAAAAAGTGCACATACAGTAGTTTTCTTTGGGGCAGGACATGTAGGAATGAAGAAGGGCCTTGGCGGGGCATTACAAACATAGCTACGCTGGAGGACACGCCTATCGATACAATTTCTCGTTTAAAAAAGGAGCAAAGAGAAGCACTTTGTGCATTTGTAGACGGGAAAGATTTCTATCCTTTTCTTCCGACAAGATTTGGAAAAAGTTTGATTTTATTGTGATCATCATGTCTCCGTTGGTGGATCTCATGGATGACCAAGATGATTGGCTAAAAGAGTATTATGGAAGGCGGATACTAGCTGGCACATCACCCAATCAGGAGATGACATACTGTACAAGTCGCATATATTTGGAAATGTCAACAACCCCACAAATGAATTGGATTTCCAAAAAAAATCGGAATTGAGCATTAAGGCCTACAATGTGAACATAGCCTAAGATAGCATTAAAGGCTGCATTAAGCTATCACCTTCAATGTCAGCATCAGCATTTAACACAAAATCAGATTCCACATTATCTTCTAACTCTTTTCACATTGTCCTAATGCCTCTCAAAGGTATTTACATGATGTCTGTGTACATAAGTTTGGGGCAAGTGTAAAGTTAAGACTGTTAATGTTACAGTGCTAACAGAGTGGTGACCCCGCTATGGGAGTGATCCATGAGGAAATAAAGGTGTTTAATGAGATGTTCATGCTCTGTTACCTGCCTGACAGGATCAATCTCACTCACTAACCTTGTTTGCCACTTAAGAGTCGTCAGCACAGTCTGCTAATTAACAGTCTTCCAAATGCTTCATTCACACAAAGCTATTTCAAGCTTATGTTTTTTATCTTTTAAAAAAAAAATAGACATAATTTTCAGTTTGTCACTTTGGAACACTATGCTAAAATCCGCATTGGTTTGGTAATAAACAGAATTTCTGTCAATAAGTCAGATGTTAATGTTAGCATGAAGTTTACATTAGCATGTTTTAGCATTAACCACAACACAAATTAATGTACTGGGACTTTTAATTGTTTTGCAAATGATTAATGACCAAAGCTTTGTCTGAAGTAAAATGTGTAATAAGAAGCTGACATTTTTGGAAATTTTACAAGTGTGAAACATTACCAAATTGTGGACCGATGGCCCTATTTCCATGATGTTGTACTCTACCATGTGTAACCATTTTGACCGATGTCCATTTTTTTTTTATTCATTAGAATAAGAAAAATGATTTTGAGGCCTGTTATTAGGAACACAAAAAAGACATAATTTTTTTCTTCCCCCCCAATATCTCCTATATAGTAAATGTGGAAGCAGGTAGAAAGATCAATTCATTCCTCATGGACAGATGACATTCTTATTGCATAAAGTATGTTTATATAATTTATACAACAAAAACATTGGCTTCAAAGAACTGAATAACTTATAGAATAAAACCTGTTTGTGTTTTTGACAGATATCTATAGAGTATCAAGTTGTGAGGAGGTTTTTGAGGACCCAAATGCAGAGAATTAAGCTGAGGGGGATTCTTGCAGGTTTAATAATCCAAAGAGGTAACAGAAGCAAAAGTCTGCAAACAAAATCCCATAAAACCAAAATCCTGGAGACATTAGGGAAGACACATATGAGGGGCAAAGAAAATTAAGAGGAACCAGCAAAGAGTGACTGAACAGAAGGTGTATATGTGGGAGACGAGGAACAGGTGTGGCCAGAAAAATCTAGAAGCTCGGGGAAGGAGACTAAGAACTCAAATACAAGCAAAAATAAAAATAAAAATAGAATGACACAAAATGGAAATCAAACCAATGAAAACTCAAAAAGAAAACTAAAACAGAACCAAAACCATGACATAGGGGGTTTTGTTTGCAAATGTTAAGGATTTTAGTAATAAAAGACATATTTTTACAATCATAAAAGATAAACACACACACATTTTTATGTGACATATCTATCCCAAGTGAAGTTCCAATTTCTGTGTAGGCTGCTTGACTAATGATTGAATCAAATACTCCAACTGGCCTGTGGATAACAGCCTCTTTTGTTTTGTACTTTGCATGTTTTTGTGTATCTATTCTGCTTTTTGCAGCCATTTTCCCTAGAGATGAACTCTTAAACATAAGCCAATCCTCTTTAGGCATTTTCAATTCAATGGGCTAATGTCCACTCTCTGGCTACAGAATAGAGGGACTGCTTCTTCTGAACTAAAAAAACTCAGATGTTCACGAATCTGTTGCCTTCTATTTCACCAAACCTTGGTTCAGTGAGCACACTCCAGACTGCTCACTCCCTATGAGAATAAATTTACACATGGTTGGTACACAATGTCTTGTGACAGAGGACTACTTTTCCTACTCAAAAACTGTGTATGAAATGAATACAACTACATAGGGGGAATTGGACCTGCTGCAACTCTGAATTCTGTAGTTGTTCGAAGAAAGTATTATTGGGTAAACATTATGAAAAGAAGTGTCAAAATATTTACATATTTGGGTTGGTTTTGTTTGTTGTTTTTAGTATTTTCTTGTTATTTATCATATCTAGATCTCTCCCTATTCCTTTCATTTCCATTTTGGCTTACTATTGTTTATGCTTTCTAGGTGTTGCTTAATAAACTAATTTCCTATGTATTCTGGATTATTTTGTTAGATTTTCTCCCCTTTCTTAGATTGCTTGTTTGTATCTTTATTGAATTGGGTAACTTATCAGGCCCAGTCCCATTCCTCTCACCTCTAAAAATACTCCAGTGAGTTCTCTCCACAGGGAAGTCCACTCAATAAGGGAAGTGCAAGTGAAAAAATGTTCCCATAGTAATGGGACACCACTAGTTGCAAAATTACACTCTAGCCCAGCAGATGGCAGTAATACGTTGCCTGTATAATTAAGTGATGTGTTCACCTACGTAATGCGTAAACACGTCAGTCACAGTGTGTTTTTGTTCCCAGTTTTCGTACGTTTGGAAATGGCAGATCCAAGAGTTATTTTACCTATTGCTTGGGCACTGATGATCTTTCGCTGTTTGGTCAACCTACAGAGAATAAATGTGAAAAACCGAAGATGGCTCTGCCGCTATTTTCCCCTATTAATCTGTTTACAGTATGTGAACTCATTTATTAAGATAATATGTTGCTTTCATGTTCTAGAATTCTTTTTTTGGGAGGAGGGCAGGGTCCTATACACTATGGGAAATTTCAATAAAGGAAATTCACAAATTTTTTTCTTGGTAATTATTTGGTAGCGACTGATTGCAAAAACCTGACATATTGTTTGTATGGCTGTAAAAACTTTGTATTGGCAAGCATCACACATGTAAAAATCATGCCATATGACAGTTACTGGGTGTGTGCTGTGCAGTAAGCAAGCGCAATGACAATTATGCATAACATTATACCATCTATGCTGCTATAGTGACCATGGCAATTTCACACGTCAAGACAGAAATGGTGATAACATGATTTTGTTAAATTTTGTCATGCTTAATCATTCTACTTTACAGCTCTCTTGGTAGATTTTTGTGCTATGAAATTTTGTGATTTTGCAATATTCATGTTTTAAGAGAATGGTATTGAATTAAATTGTATTTACGTCTAACTAAGATATCTCAACAAATATTTTTTTAAATACGTGGTTAATTGTAAAAATATACTTACATTTCTGCAGTTCTTTTCCAAAGCCGGAGGTAATTTTTCCTTTTCCTGAATGAGTACTCGGAAGCCACTTCGTTCCAAGTCAGCTCTTGACCACCCTCCGTCTGCAGGGATCATTTCAAGGGTTGAAGGGCACTTCCCCCTAGCTCTTAAAATAATTGGGACACAATACCCTTACCTGTGAAGGCACAAAACCGGGTGCTAGGGCTCAAAACAAGTGCAAGTGATAGAATTGGGACAGAGCTTTAGTCTTCCACCTTAACTCTCTGCTTTCAACTCGTCTCACCTGCTTTGCATTTTACCCTAATAACTCAAACCTCCATTTTATGTCATCTGGAACCCTGAATTAGGGCTTTAATGGGTTGTGATTTTTCAAAGTCAACTATGTTTAATTTCAGGTTCTCCAGATGCTAGTTGACTAAGCCTAGTTAAGTCAACTTTTTGGCCAATGCATCTGTATTTATTCTCCTGAATGTTATTTTTTCTTGTCTGGATTCCTCTGCTTTGCTACCTCATTGAGCAATAATTTCTAAGCCTTTCTATCCACATTGTTTTGCCCACGTTTCTGCTTGTATTGTGGTAGTTCTCCTCATGCTTGACTGTAAGTTTTTTCTAAATTATGAAATCATTCCCACCCATCATACTGCTCCTGAATCCGTCTGAAATTTGGTCCAGAAATTCCTTATTAAAAACACTACAAAAAGGTTAAGAAAAAAAATAAATTCAGGAATCTAGTGCAGCCAAAGGTCAACTTTCCCATTTATAAAAGTCTACCTACAGTGCAAAACGTGGTCCATCTTTTGACTCTTGTTAAGATCCATGCAAGCACTCACACAGCCAGTTTATTTGACACATACAAGCTCTGCTTGGGTGACCTTTATCTGAGAACTTTAACAGTCCCTTAATGCCACTTTAGAAAAGTCGGTAATCATCAACGACCTTGCAGTTAGAGGGGGATGAACTGTTTCTGACAGAGAGCTGCATACCTTATGTCAATTATAAATTTATCCAGAGCTGGAAATGTGAAGTGCATTTTGTGCTATTCTCCCTAAATTTCTTTATGCATGAATTTTAATGTTCACTAATAAATGTACAGCAGTTCAACCTACTGTCTTCTTGCCCCAACCACACACGCCATCCTGTGTATCTGTAGGTGCAATGCTATCACTGGTAGGGTGAAGTCAAGGCAAATGGATGAATTCTTTGAAGCCAGAGTAACCAAACAGCGGGGTGATTAATAACAGCCACCCTATTACCCTCTGCACACAGATGGGATGTCAGGTTGAAGGTTGATGGAGAACAACACAGTGTGGGGTATTACACCCTGTCGTACAGATTAGTGTTTGGACTTTAGACAGCACCTCTTACACCTTCACCATGCCGCCTTGCACTATCTATATCCTTCAGGTATCCTTCCACTGCTGTCCATGCCATTTGTCATTGTAGCGCCACCTGAAAACTCCTCTTAAAACAGGTGGAGGTTGTCTTTTTACAGTTTTTTGATGATTTATGAAGTGCTTGGTTTGATCATGTAGTTGGTTTAAATATTTGAATTCAATGCCACAGCACAAAGTATTTAATACCCTTGAACTTTTCACATTTCATCCTGCTTTTTACATATCAAACCTAAACATCTTTAGTGAGCATTTGTTTTCAGAATTCCATTATTCTAATACCACAACATAAAATGCTGGACAACAAATTGGCTGAACCACTGAGTAAATGGAGGCCAATTGTGTGTAATTCAATTTCAGAGTAAATAGAGCTCTTCTGTAAAGCCCTCAGTGTTTTTTTTTTTTTAGAGAACATTAGTGAACCACAGTATTGTGGAAACCAAGGAACACTCCAGGCAGGTCATAGATAAAAGTGTACAGATGTTCAGTGGAGGATTAGTTAGAAAGAAAAATCTTTAGGCTTTGAATACTTCAGATCACTGTTCAATCGATTATCTCAAATTGGAAAGGGTAGCAAACCTCTGCAAACCTGATGGTAGTCCATGTAAACTGATGAGCATGGGAAAGAGAGCATTCATCAGAAAAGCAGCCAAGAAGGCCGTGGTAACTGTCGAGCGGCAGACATACACAGCTCAGGTGAGAGGATATGTTGACAACGCAACTGCCAGACTACCTGTTTTTGCATAGATGTGGCTCCAAAAAGTGAAGTAAGCTATTTATGTTAAAAGAGAAAAAACAACCTTAAATATAGGGGGTGGTCTCAGGTTTCATCTCTCAAAAACCTACAACGCAGCAACAGTTCATTCCTTCCCACGATTACTCAACCCCTATCATGATGCATTGGACAAAAACATCTTGCCTGGTCCGCCAGGCCAACAATGACCCTAATGTCTCCCTATTACTAAGGGGCAGACTTTTTTTTCCAGGTCAATTTGCATGTTTTCTAAGCCATAACAAAGCTTTGTTGGGCTACTTTATAAAGCTTGGAACTCAAGACTAATCCAGACATTTTGAAATGAAAAAGCTTCCTGGATGAGAAGTGAAACATCTTAAACTTGGAAAACAAAGTCCTGTGGTTTGTTTTTTCACTTTTTTAAAAACCCAAAAAGATGGCCCTTTTACAGAGAGAGGACAAAGGACGTCTTTGAGGAATTTCCTTTATAAGTTTGCCACAACACACAGCTAAAAGATAGCAGAATCAGTTGTCATTGTTGGACTGTTTTTATCTACATGTAAACTGTCGTGTAGCAGTGAGCACTTGAGATTTCTCTACACATGCCAGTAAAACAAAATTGTGTTTTGAACATGAGGTTTTTTGAAGATACTTCTCAGGAAGCCTGTCCGTTAAAGAATTAGAGAGAATTGCGATGGACTGGCGACCTGTCCAGGGTGTACCCCGCCTCTCACCCGTAGACACCTGGAGATAGGCACCGGCACCCCTCGGGACCCCACTTGGGATCAGCTTGTTAGAAAATGGATGGATGGAGTAAAAGACCAATATTTTTGGTTTAAAATATAGCCAGGTGTTACAAATGTCTGGTCAGAGTCCAGATCTAATTCCAAAAGAGAAACTGTAGCAATTATGATATAATCTGCAAACATTTTGTTTTTCAAATGTGAAAAACTGATAAAGATGTATTCCAAAAGGCTTCAAGCTGAGGCAAAGGGTCTCAATACAAATGCACCACCTCCTCATTAGATTTAATTTGTAAAAAGGTTTTGTTTTTCTCACTCTACAACAATGCAATACTTTGTATTGGTCTGTCATATTAAAGACAGAAATAAATTTTGTAGCTGTACATAAAAACACCAGGGAAAGTTTAAGTGGCATGAATACTTTTGCAAGGCACTTTTCTGGAGGAAATAGCCGCTGTAAGAATCTAAAGTTGAGAGTACACGTTTTAAATGACTATTTTAATGTAAGCTATATTCATCAAAATAATAATAATAAAAAAAAACATTTATTAGAACAAATTTCAAACAAAACATTACAAGTATTTGTACAGACTTTGAACCTCTTATTCAGAATAGACAAGTCTTGTAAGAAGCTATTTTAATTTATGCACAAAACACAAGCAAACATGTAGAAGAAGTTAGTTGAAACTGAGGCAAAAGGAACCCAATAGAAAAAACCCAGTAAGGTTACGGTACATAGATGGCACTGAAGCTGCTGCTACCCTCCACCTGTTCATCTAATGCCAATAACATCCTGCTTTCACAAACATATTTAACTCAGAAGCTAAAGAAATAGTAAACACTGTCAAAATTCAAAAACAATGTTTGTTTGTTTTTTTGTTTTGTTTAGTTTTCTTTTACAAAATATTTATAAAAAGTACAATGGTAACAACTTAATTCATTTCTGTGAATGCTCTCAAATAACTGGCAAAACATAGACACAATTCTGTTTTCTTCTAAAAAGATAATCTCTAAATGCTTAAAACAATGAATGAATGCATAGAAAATCTAGACAGAGGCTTCAAACATAATTTTCTGTACAAAAACACAAAGAAAGGGAAAATCTTTTTTTTTTACACTGATAGCTTGCTTTTTTAGCTGCTGGAAAAACAACAGAACAAAGTAAAACAATAGGATAAACTATGTTCACAGACATCAAATATCTACATCCTGATTCTACGACTGGAGCTGGACACTGATCCAACTGTCAGATTGAACATTGCTGTTGTAGCAAATGTTAGAAACCATTGGTCATTCCAACAGAAGACTTGCTTTAAGACTTCTGAAGCTAATCCCATAAACAAGAGCAGCATAAAAAAACTGTCTCTGGAACCCTGGAATGTGATCCATCATGCAAATTGCAGCGGAACAACAAAGCAAACACATCAGATGAAGTCATGCAAAGCAATTTGTAGTCCTCTTCCATCATTACACATACAGGGCTGTCTTAGGGGGCATCAGAAAAAAAACAAAAAAACCTTAGATGGGATGACACTCCCCAAAGTGTCTGCAGCAACGGAGATCCAGTTGTTTATTTCTCTTTTGTGAGTCCAAATTTTCCAAATGTACCCCAAGGCACCAGAGAGAAAGTAGGCATTTCCTTTAGTGGGCAAAACCAGAGTGTGTTTTCATTACATACCAGCTGCCATCGAGTTTCATAGTGGGACTGAACCACATACATAATCTTTTACAGATCTGATGCAAAGCACGAGGAGTGTTGAAACAGTCATAATTGACAACAGGGTAATGATCTCCACTAGAAAAGTCTGGGGTTAATAGTCATCATAGGTGTTGAGATCAGAGAAGTATGCATTGGTATATGTCTTCCCGGCAAGCTGTGGGTTGAAGTACTTATTCCTTTCCTCCAGAATCAGATTATTTTTGTTGAAACCCTGCAAATAAAGAAAAGAACAAAAATAGATGGAGAGGAGAAACGGATAGGAGTCAGTATGGGCCTTTTTTTGTGCAACTTATGGATCAAGTGATTAATCAGGCCAGATGGCAAGGTAAAAGTAAATCCAAAGGAGCAACATAAATCAATGGGAGACTGCTCAGTGAATGTAACATACATTTCACAGAGCAAGGTCAGAGCATTTGCAACAGGCTGGAAAAAATGAGTTCTCACCACAGGGCTAAATTATTGTGATGCACATCCGAATGTCCACCTCTGTCATCTCTAATACCCAGCATCAGCGGTTTTTATGGCCCTTGGATTGTCGGTCCTCCAGGACAATCAAAGCCATAAAAATCGATCAAAGGCGAGTCTCATTTCTGTTAAACAATAAGGAAGAACCAAGGGGGGTAGTGGTAGGGGGGGCATCTTGTCTGTCTCTGCATGACGCAGTAAACATGGAACAAGCCTCTGATGTGCTGCTCAGTACAACATCAGCAATTTGGCAAATAGATGTGTTCATATCCAGTCTGCTGTAGTGGGAAGCATGATAGGAGTCCCTTGGGGCAGTGTAATTGAACACTTGATGATGCTGCATTTACAGCTGATGGATGTTTCAGACGAGTGTACTGGGCAAAAAAAAAAAGGTATATTTTGCTGCGTTCCCGTTATGTGATTTGCAAACAAAGGAAAAACCATCAGCTTTCCTGCAACACCAAAGACGTGCATCTCTGCTAGTGTCTGCTTGGCTGCCTTTAAACCGATTTGTAGCAATATGTTTAAGCATCATCTACTGTGTCTTTTGAATTAAACATATTTATAATATTCTTAAAAATGATTAAATTAGAGTTTTTGGTGCAGCTGAAACAATTTATCTTAACAATAAAGTGCTGATAGTGATAGAGAGGTAACAGAGGAGGTTAAAACACCGACATAACAACAAGACTTCCCTCTCAGCCCATTAATTAAATGAATAATTAAAAAATATAGCATAACGTGAAGGACAAACAGAAAAACATGCAAATGTAAGCACAAAAAGGGAGGAATACACTGCCTTCTCGCCAGCTGTGAGAGAGAAGGGAGGCAGCCATGACGGAAGGATGAAAGGAGTCAGAACAGAGGAAGAGAAACCAGAGTGCTGTCCTCCCAACCTGCCACGCACAGGAGGTGGAAGGATAGGGCACATTGGGGAAGAGGAAGAAGTACTGGATGATGGGTCAAAGAGTTGTTTGGGTTTGGTGTGGGGAGTCAGGAAGCGGGATGTTGTTGAGGTCAGGAGGTTGGTTAGTAGAAAATCTCCAGTCCACGCATAGAGACCCCCATGTTAGCAGAGAGAGGCTGGTGCATTGCAGGGTCGTCCAGAGGCAAGAGAACCGACACGTCTGGCTGCAGGAAGGAGAGGAATGGGCAAGAGTCATCCTCAAAAAAAAAAAAAAAAAAAGTAAAAGGCATAATCTAGTTGTAGTTTTTCTTTCTGTTCTTATGTTTGGTGTTGTACTTGCTCGTAATAACAATAATATTATAAAAAATAGTCAGAGAACTTATGTGAGTTATGCATAATTCAAGTGATGTATAATCTTGATGTAAAATTTAAAAAGAGCAAAACCTATTAAAAGCAGAATTAAAGATATAATAAACTATGCATACGTGTAGTGCTGTGACAAAGTATTTGCCCTTTAACAGATTTTTTTTCCTGGCACAGGTTTTCATCCAACCCATTTTGTCAAATCCTGAAAGACCTATCATTTACCACATTTTGGGAAAGCTGATTTTTCTTGCTAAATACTGCTAAATCCTCACAAAATCCCTTCAGAGTCTGTCTGACTACATCAAGTATGTAAAAATCGTCAAAAAAAAATAGCAACATATCAGGCTTAAATCTAAAGAAGTTCAAGAAGCAACAAGAAAAAAAGTCCTTTATGCCTTTCAGTGTGAAATGGACTAACTTCTCACCCATGTAAATAAAATAAAAATAATAAATAAATA
>NW_015151050.1:247391-284834 GCF_000732505.1 Cyprinodon variegatus
GAGATCAATAAAGTCAATCAATCAATCAATCAATCATGAAAAGGTTCAGTGAGGATTACCGTACCTATACTGACCAAAAACACCACAAAAACCCAATTAACGAAACAAAATCTTGTTAATGCCTTATACTCTTCAGAAAATATTCTGTGGACTGACGGGTTAAAAGAGAATCTATTTAGCAAATGTTGCCCATTATAACTGATGTAAAACTGAATGCATAAAAAAACTAAATCCTTAACTAATATGCCTCGAATCAAAACTCCGAACTAAATCTTTTGTTCATCATTTACTCATACAGTAGCTAAAAGGATGCATATTATGCTTTTTCAGACTTATTAGTTGAAACTTCACTGCGACATAAGGTGATTTAGGCTCTCTGATTGAGAGTTGGAGGCAGAATGTGCATTTGGAAAATGACTCATTACTCACTTGTCATACGGCCTCCTTTGTATTTCCACACCGACTGTCAACATTCATATCTGCCTCTATCTGCAACCGCAAACCGAATTATGCTTGATGCTCCTGACTCTAATTGTATGACAAATGAATGCCATCTCCAAACCCTTGAAGAAATTACGCTCACAAAAGTTTGCTCTAAGCTAAAGGAGCTGCTCGAGCTTTAATATGGATAAAAAACATATTTATAAATGGAAAGTTCTTTAGCAAACAGAGATCCGATTTGTTTACTTTGCTAATGCGGCTGATATTGATGACTTCCACTGAGAATATGAAGCCTCCAGATATATGTAGGATGCAAAGTTGGCATATTTTTTTTAGAAGTAGTATTAATTTTTTTCTTTTCTGTACATTAAGTAAATCGCCTGATTTCAATAAAAGCAAAGACCAAAAAAGTTTTGCAGGCACCTTATGCTTACTTTCAACCCCTTATTTAAAATCATTTATTACTGGATGAGGTTCATTGTTTCTGTTTATCATTCCCCTCAACCCAAATTATAATTGAAGTATTCATTTTCTATTCTATGATTTAAAAGGTTAACATAAAAGTGTTTAAATAAAGGTCTTAATGTTAGTTAATTAAGATGAAGCAGAAGGTGGAAACTAAAGCTTGTCTTTTCTAGGTGATAAATCATCAAGTAAGTTTATACCTGATAGACAATACAGTGATCCTATAAAAGGTTTCCACGTGTTCTATTTGCATGAAACGGGAAATCATCACATATCCTTGCTCTGTTTCGCTTTTTAGATAATTGTTTTTTTGCTTTAGCTGTGAACTTGTATGTTAAAAGATTAAAATTGCTACTACTTTAAAAAAAAATTTAAAGTCTTTACTGCAAAATGAAATATTAAAATAGAATGCATTCATTGCAGTTAAAATGGCAAATTCAAAGACACATGTTTCTGTTTTTCTTATGTCTATGTGTATTAAAAATACATGCTAATTTATTCTTTTCTAATTGTTTTACCTGATTAACTACAGTATTTTTACTAAGGTTTTAGATTTATTTCCTCTAAAACCAATTGTGTGGGTATAAACTGTGCCTACGGTTTAGGCACTTCACTGCTGTATCACAGATGAAACCCTAGCTAGAGCAAAGAGTGTCTGTGGAGTAGTGCTAATCACCATCCCATTTTGGCCAGACAGCCTCAATGTGTCAGTGGATAAGAGGCAATATGTGCCAGGAGACTAACTGGACCACTTCAGCTGACTCTGATACATCTGACTATCTGCACTTTAGGATGCAATCATAACCCAAAAAGCTGCTCAAGCCAGAGGACACCCTTACTGATTATATATAAAATCAGATAGCAAATTGTTAGGATTTTAGGAGAAAGCAGTGCAGCGCCAAGGAAACAAAGCACAATCGCACATTGAGACAAACACAGAGACGAAGAATGTACAACTGCCTACCTGTGACGAGTATCAGTGAGCGACAGGAGGGTGTGTGAGAGTGACAGTCATGAGGTAAGAAAAGTGTTCAATATGTGACACCGGGAGAATAAGTTATGCTCATTTACCAAAGGAGCTGTGTGATATCCAACGAATGGACCGAACTGATCTTTGCATGAACATTCATCAAACTCTTAACCCCCAGTGAATGAAGAAAGTATCCATTTACAGACCTTAATGGCTTCCACCGTGTCATATTTGTCCAGCTTGTTGATGTGGTTGGTGATGCTGGTATTGAGCGGTGCGGCAGAGATGGGGTGGATGACGGTGGCATCATGAGACTGCTGCTGGTAATGCTGGCAGTAGGAGTAGACGAGCAGGGTGACCAGGCAGCCAAGGATCGAGCTGCTGAGGCCCACAGCGATCATGTGGAATAGGTTGAAATCTGAGAGGGGAAAGTGGAAGGCGTAAGAATAGGGCTGGGGCTAATTCTAAAATATTAAAAAAAACACAGTGTGTGTAACACAGACCCTCGAACACTAAAAAAAAAAATCGAAAAAATGGGCTATTAATATTCAAAATATCCCTTTCTTCTCTCTGACTAATGATTTATTATAGATAACCCATTGACATACTGAGTTAAAGTCCTCTCTCTATACTAAGTCTGGATAAAGTCTAACTTTAGTGTAATAACAGACTTAGAGTACGATTTTACTGTTATACTGGAGCGTATTTCTTTATCCATAGTATATGCAACATCCTGTAATAATACTAATTCAAAAGTATGCCATTAAAAAAAAACCTTACTTCAGTATTTTATGAGATCTAAACCTACAGAAGTTTTATCCCAAATTGGTACAGCATGAAGGGGCAATGTAGCACATCCTATAAGCTAAGTTAAACATATATAGACTGTTAAGAGATATAAACAAATCTTTGCTAAAGAATAAAGCCAGTGTGAGGGTGCCTGAGACCTGCAGCCTCCCTATCCAGGCCTAAAATGTTCATATCTTAATCCTAAAGTTACTAGATGTACTTTAAAAAAAAAGTTAAACAACCAAGGTTAACAGATATGTAATAAAGGCTTTTTTTGATATGCTCGATGGTTCCATATACAAGTTCTAATGAGGTCGAGTTAAGCCCCAACAACCTGAGCAAGTAGATTTATAAAACATAGCCTAGTATTTGATTTTAAAATCATGTAATCTGCAACTATCCTCATCATACTTCACATAAGCTGAGGAAAACATTAGTATAAAAAAGAGGGAAAAAAAACCCTGAAATATATATATATTTGGTTTAAGACCACAAATTAATGAGATTTTCATGATAGATTAACACCAAATAGCGTGTATTTAAAAGACAGAAAGAAGATGGATGGAAATTGGTTTCAGGTTTTTTTTTTTACAAATTTGTAAAGATGACAAAGATATAATCTTTTCAGCTTTAAGCTGCTTTAAGGGTGTTTTCATTCATTAATCAAATATAGAAAAAAAACATGATTGCCAATTGTTCTTAGCAGAACACCTCAAGTTTAGAATAGATGGGGACATTACCTTTATTCAGCCATTAACTTTCAGAATCATAGACAGGTTTCAGATATTACAGGCTAACAATGGAACCAAACGACCCACTCGTCGGTTTCAATTTGCATGTTTCCAAGCAATACAAGGCCTTGTCTATATAAAAACTCAAACACACTGCGGATCCAGACATTTGAATTAAGAAAGCTTTCTGGAGGGGAAGCGAAACGTCTTCAATTCTTGGAAACCAAGTCCAGTGGATTGCTTTTAAATTTATTTTTTTTTAAGTTTTACTGAACTTTATGTATGCTTACATCAAAACCAATGTGTGTGTGTGTGTGTNTATATATATATATATATATATATATATATATATATATATATATATATATATATATAAACAATTTTCCTTCTGTTGAAAAATCCTGGACTGTTTAGTGTTTGTCTATCACATAAAATCCTAATAAAATACATTCAAACTTAAATAAATTAACACTTTCTATTGCACTCCATGCATTATCTTAATTCCTAATTCCAATAATGTCCCCTAATACAGCTTAACCCGAAAACTGAATATACAGTTTCTGGATAAAATAACAAAAATATTTTTAATATAACCTCCCTCATTTCTTTCAAACGTAAACAAAGCTCTTCTGATCGAAACACCCTTTTTTTTTTTATCCCATTATACCAGATGCTGTATGCCCTCTTCATTCACACTAACTCTCACACATCCAGACGTAAATTACCTCCGCAGTGCCTCTCCTCCTGACTGGACCGTGCAATGGAGACTTCTAAAGGTGGAAACAGTAAAAAAATAAAACAAAAAAAACAAAACAGCCGGTTAGCAGGAAAACACTTTAACACATGCATACTTCCATGTTTTTTCACCGACTCGTTCTACTGTAGGTGAGCTTGAAAATGACAGCTGTGCTTAATATGAAGCAGGAAATCGTTAAAACTCCACAAGCTAATCAAGGCTGTTGTACCTTGAGTGGTTTATGAAAAGTATCAGTTCCCATTACAAGGGAATGAAGTACAAGACGTTGCTAATGAACCCTAATGGACTACCTTTCCCATAAAAAGGGATGGATGGTGTGATAAAAATGCAGATGGATAATTCTGTAGAAATTTTAAATGAGGATTATATCCCTATTAATTAACACCTAAAGGTTACAAACATTTGGTTCGGTCAAATGTTTGTTCTTTCTCATAATTAATGACCTCGTCAGAAGGATGTTAAACTTACAGATGGTTATGCTTCTTGAAAAACTGTAAAAGCACCTAAACAGGAATACTCCATCCTTATTTAACTATTCAGTGTCTCAGATATATAATATGAGGCACGAAGAATCCTTTCTTGAAAGGAGGAGCTTTAATGATCCTTGTTTAGCAGAGGTGCAGGGATCAATTCTTTTCTGTGTCTCACATTACCAACTGTCAATAAGGAGATGCCTGTCTCAGCCGATGTCAATACTAACAGTGTGAGAAAGACAGGAGGGTGTGGGCAGTATATAATAAAGCTTATCATCCCGATTCAATTTGATTATCCATCTTAACTTGTCCCGCTCTCTGTCATAGGCAGCCAGCATAGATTTATCAAACAAAACAGTTGCTCAGTTTTACATTTCTCCACAGGACTTACATTCACCACTATTGTGTGGCTCTAGCTGCCTATAACCAACCAACAGGTACTAAGGCATAAAGGCTGAAACAGAAAACAATCTCTGCGAATCATTCAGATTTTCCTTTGAGAATTAACAGCCTAGCAGTTCAGATGACAGCAAAAATGAGATGGTTTCATAAACGGCAGGGTTGCTCTCAGCTCCTACTGGGAATCCAGTTCTACTGGGTGCTTCTGCAATGTGGGACATAACTGGGGCGGCGGAAGGAAATCTAACAAAATCACCAAATAGAAATGTGTCCAAAATGAGAACAAAAAAAAAAAAATTATGATAGTGAACGAACTTTGGAAAAGCAGCAGCTGAAGACTGGTTAAAAATCAGTGTCAAAGAAAATGTTTAATTTATTAACAGATTATGCTAAATCTCTCCAAAAAGCTCAATTATGAGACTTATAAACTGTTAAAATATGTTTACATATATAGCAATAATTTGGATATAAGAAATGTAAAATGTGCCTAAGGAGAAAATGCTCTTCAGTTCATACCTCAGTGTTTTTGCTCTCCAATAATCCTATTGTATGCTGTATTAGCGTATTTAAAGGCGTCACCAACTCTCATTCAAAATATTTATGTATATTTTTTTCAATGCAAAAATCTTTGATAATGCTTTATGATTTATTAAATGTATTAATCTTCCATTTCATTAATTAATAAAATGAGGCTCAAAACAAACATTCTAACACTAAAATATTTAATGTTCTTCTATATACCTGGTAGAAAGGCTGCGCCTCAATCACACTTCTAATCATTTGTTATAATCATTTAGCCTGTCCTCTACTCTTAACCACATACTTCCTTCCTCTTATCTGTTCATCCGTATCTCATTTCTCATTCTTTCTCCCCTTATATCCACCTTATCCCTGTCTTACATTCCTTTTCATTATCTTTATTCATCTTCATAACCTCTTTTTTTGTTTAACCCGTTCCACTTTATATTCCTTTTAATGCTAATTATCCTTCTTATCCCTCATTACAACCCCAAATTTTATTTCACCCATCCTTTGTTCAGAGCTCCAACTAATCATTCACATACTCCTTTATGGTTTTTTGCATCCCACTCATCTACTTCTCTTTCATACTTTTATGCAATTCTTGGCATCCTCACCCTTTTTTTTTATCCCACCAAATCCTTTTCATCCCACTCATCCCTTTATCTTTCCAAATTTGACATGTTATCTCAGGCGAGGGCTGTAACAGTTCATTGGATTAATTGTGATTGATAGATTAATGAAATAAACACATTTCCTAATCTAATAATCATTAACTGGATTATACCTGCTCTATAACATGTGATTTGCTAAAAGAAAAAAAATCCAATCAGAGCAAGAGTAAAGCCAAATCTGTACAAAAACATGCTTTTTACATTTCAGATTAAAAACCTTATTGATAAAACATGCTCTATTCAGAACTGTTTAAATGAAAATTTCAGCTTGTCCTTGTTCAAATTCTGAAAAAATAAATTCTTTGGTGAAAATAGACAATGGATTAGTTGATAAGCACAGTAATGATTAGCTGCAGGCTGCAGCCCTACCTTATCATGAGGATCCAACATTTATGATACATTAAACTAATGTATCTTGTCTACTGTATTGTCTACTTTTTTTCTAAGCAGAGATTCCCACTTTCTGTCTCATAACATGTAGTAAGGGCCATTTTCAAGCCTTTCCGACACACATAAATATATACTTTCTTATTCAAATCCTATGTTCTGAGCTTAGACTAGAATGTTTGCCAGTTATAAAGCTTTTATAATGTGAAATAAAATTGTGATTTTTTAAAGTTCAAATCTTCTTGTTATTGTGAGTTGATACTTTAATTTTTTTTTTAGATTAATCAATCTCCAAAGAAGAATGGCTAAATGAATTAATCAAATAATAAAATAATCAATATCTCTAGCCCTATTCCTGACTATGAACACACTCTGTCTCCTTCCTCCTAGACAGTAATCAAAAAGCTTCTGATCTATCCATTTACCACCTTCTCTAATTTATTTAATCAATGACCTTTCATTGAACTGGGGCTCATTTCTATCACATGACAATGAAAAGGTACCTTTGCAAATGAGTTGAGGTATGACATAAATTCTGTAATAGAGACAACCTAACCCGTTTGTGTGTCTCTTTTATGATTGAGAACTAATACTAGAGCTGAAATATATTTGCCTTGAGTTGAGAGAAACTGTATGACATCCTTCAAAGTTTCACTTTATCAGCTGTTTTTTATTTGTCAGTTTTAATCTGTTCTTTGTTCAAGAAGTTTTATAGTAATAACTTGTTTTTCTTTCTAAACTCTTTTCTCCATCTAGCCTTGTTTGTTAAAATAAATTCAGGATTGCCCTAAAAATACGATAAAAGTAAAACTAGAAAAACTCCCACTTGCTTAAGGCCAAAGATAAGGTTGTCATGGAAACAGTAAAGCTCCCCTGTTAAACATGAAAAAAAAGATAATAAAGGAATCATTCATTTGAGTCTCAAAGAAACAGAGCTTTTTTCAATAATTAAAAAGGCTCCAAATATCCTTGTAATACTAAAACTGCAGGGTTCACACCCCTGATATAATTATATCCTATGATGAGGAGTCTTTCCTCAGAATGTTTCTTATTCAACCTAAAAGGCTGAATTATTTCTCAACCTGACTTCTAACATACTATTTCCTCGCTTAGAGAAATCAATAATGCACTTAATTATCACAGGATTCTTGGAACTGAACTGAATTACTGCTAAGAGCATCAGATGGCGGTGGGTACGCACCTTAAACTTGTGTGTTAAACCATGCATAAGTGTCATTATAAAGTGCCGACAGAGTGCACTGGAGTGCATATGTGTGTTATCACCTGGTATAAAGTTGGAGTCAGGAGAGCAGGGCCTCGTCTCGCTGCTGTTTCCTGAGCACTGGTTACCAGTGGGGAAAAGGACATTGCAGTGACGCACTCGCAGCTGGGCGCCGCTGGAGTCACAGTGGGACCACTCAGACCAGCTGGACCAGCTCTCTGGAAAATAGCCATGACAGAGTGTCTTAAAGCCTGCTGGATGAGAGCCTACACTGCACTGAAGGACTTTGTGTAAATTAGGGATGCATGAGCTCCCTTTGAGAGGAAAAACGATAAAGCCTGGTGAGAGCAGTTCCTGCATCTGAACTCTCACCTGCTTTTTACTTAGAAGATAAAGCCCTTGTGTATACCTGGACAAGCCTGTGTGTTGCATAGTGCTTCCTCTGTATGGAGTCCCAGGCAGATGTCTCCTCCGTACGCTGGGGGAGGGTTATTGCAGGTTCTGGTCCTCATGTAGTGTCCTCCTCCACAGGTCACAGAGCACTTAGACCATGATGACCAGCAGGACCAACTGCCATCCACTAAAACCAAAAGTTTGATCAATTTAAAGCTGGGAGATTAAATAACTCATTCAACTATATATTTCAGAAAATATTTTGTTGTATATTCATGGCACCCTCCAAAAAAAACAAAGAAGAAACAAAAAACGACTTGTTAAAATGCTACATTAAAAGCTTAGAACCAATAAGACAATCAGTGGGCCACTGATGAGTGTATATATACATTTGACTGACTTTATAGGTGATTTTGAATGTTGTCATAAGAGCGTTAGCATTTTACCTCTACAGCCTTTACAGCCTATAAATTCTCCCATGTGATTAACAAAGACGAATGAAGCATTGAGTCCTTATTCCTCTTCATCCCTTTGTGCCAACAAGTACTGTTTAACAGATGTATGCATTCATGACAGCAATACAAAGAAACAAACTAAAGCATTAAAGTGAGTAGAGTAGGTAGAAAAAGAAAGTGAAAAAGGGTGTAAAAATATGAGGAAATCTTTCACATGAGCCTCAGTAGAGGTAAATATCCATCTCCATTGAAGCAGCCAAAAACTCCCGTCTAAAGATGGCTGCTGGCACTAAACCGGTAATCGAAGTCGCCAAAGGTTTTCTGTCATCATTGCAGAGCGACACATAAGTGGATTATTGCATAGTAGATGGATGGAAGGCATAACACCTTTTCTTTGGCCTCCCCCTTCTAAGCAAACTAACACATAAAATAAAGGGGATTAGCCAGGGTAGGATTACAATTCCTCTACCAGAACAGTCTGCCAGCCTCAAAATAATATCTCACTTCCAGAGAGGTGCTAATTGAGTACACATTAGTATTCATTGCTACTTGGGCTGGGTTAAGCTGGCCCCTTTGGGGGGGACAAGAGCAGGGAGTTGTTCATCAACACACTCTTAACTGCGGTATTATTAGAGTCAACATCCAAGAATAGGTGTACTACCTTTACTACAGAGATTGCAGAGATGCTGAAAACATTTCTACACTCCTTTTTCCCCTGTGAATCCCTTCCGTCTGCCATGATGAAGCAATTTGTTATTTGATCCACTGTTAATGTTCCTCTAAACTTAAAAATAGCTTAGTCCATGAGCGACAACTCTTTAAGCTGCTGGGGGGGCTAAAAAGTGCAATTTTCACTGAAGCGTTTAGATACTGTGGTGATGGATGTTCTGGGTATTTTAAACTATTTGCTTCCAACCAGTTATTAAGAGAGATCAATTTTGATGAGTGGGGATTAATCAGCAAGAGACCAAACCCTCTTTTTGTCACTATTCTTAATTGATAATCATCTTAGACAACATCACACTTGCCTCTTCATTCGCTGGGCTGAATACCAGGTGGGCTTAATGCCAAACTGAGTACTGGATTTCCATTTAGACAGCTTACTTCCCTCGTCACATGAAGTATTCTTTTAATTAGAAAGCTTCCCCTCGTCCTTTTCTGCCAGAAGAGCGTAGAAAATACATTGTCTCGAGGCTTTTCACAACAGAATAAGGCCTTCCCCTGGCTGGCAACATAATTACACAGCAGTAGTAATTACATACTAGAGAGCCAGAGGGATTGTCTCCTTGATTCTTGGTCTAAATTGGGGTCTCTGTCACACCTTTTATCTGCAACTGATTTCGTCCGTGGGTTTGAATGATTCTGTAGGTCATTTGTCACCGTTATCCTTTATCCATTAATCAAGAGGAAGAAAGACCGTGTAGTTTAAAATAGTGTGAAGGGATGTGTTTTAGTCTGTATGAGTGAAAGGATTTGGCTTGTTATTGACTACGGCTCTTTTAATTGTTCTTATCTTTCTGCCTGCCATGACTTTTTTCTTTTAGTGTAACCATTTTGTACTAAATTTAGGATAGCAAAATGTGTACAAAGTGCCCATGAGCAAGTATCCATATTGCTCTAACTTTTCCCAAAAATTTTTGTTATCATAATCACAATTTTGAATATATTTTATTCGTATTTATTGTAAAAGATAGAGACAAAGTGTTTGTGAAGTAGAAGGAAAATGACACGTCCCATCCATCTTTATTGGATCCCCTCTAATTCAAATAGTTTGAATATTTAAAAACTGAACTTTTGTTAAGTTATGACATTTATCATGTACACTCCCACTGAAAAGCCTACAAAAAAGTAACTTACATATATATATATATACGTAAATGAAATAATAATAGGAAAATAAGTACTTTTTGTACCAAGCTCTGTAGCATTAGTGTTCACACCTTTAACCTAATATGTATTAAAGCAGGATTTCGTTTAAGAAGTGTTCAGTCTTTATCAGTAGGACTCAAATTTTCACTTTTTAATTTGGCAATATTTGTATATCCCATCTTGAAATGGTTCTCAAAATCCAATTATCAGGACATCTCTTGTCCTGAGCACTCTTCCATTAACTACAAAATCAGTTATGACTTAGATATGACTCCAAAACTCTTTTTCTGCAGTTGAGGCACTTTCATTGTTGTGTTGCTTTGATGAGGAAAATAAAAGTCCTTCTCCTACATAGCTTTCTAGCATATGATTGAAAAATTGGCTTAGAGCTGGGCACTATTAAAACAATTACTGATTTCACCAGTCCTTAAAGCAAGTATTGCTCCATCTGAAGAACCCCAACCCCAGAGGATGATGCAGCCACCATCATGCTTTACTCATAGAGCTGAATACAGAGTAAGCAGTAGAAGACTTGAGACTGGGATGGAGGTTCATCTAACTGCAGGACCACAGCCTACTAAGTACAACAAAAGCTACAATGCAAGGGGTTTATTAAAAAAAAAAAACAGTAAATTAATTAATTAATTAAATCCACAACTTTCTGCTACCATGTGAATGTGCTATGAAACAGTTAAACGGAAACACATTCTGCTAGGAGAAGCTGTGACATATTTAGAAATGATCTACCTGGACAGGGAGTGACGTTACACTCCTGGAACTCCTGTGCAGGGCCCAGGCAGGTCTGACCCCCATAACGTGGCTCTGGGCTGCTGCAGGTCCTCTTTCGGCTCCGAATTCCCCGACTGCAGTCTCTGCTACACTGAGACCAAGAACTCCAAGATGACCAGCCACCATTCACGATGTGGCCAGAGATTCTCCCCAGGCGAAGTACTTCACCTGTGAGGTACAGAGATGTGCAGAATAGCAATGAGAGACAGTTAAAACTTGGACAGAATCTCAACTTTTGTGTGTCTCATTGTGAAGAATGTCTGAAAAATATTTTGAAAGTTTTTTAAAACTGTAGTCGATTCTATGCATTGTTAAACGCATTTCTCAGTAACTGCACCAGTAACAACTGTTTTTCAAACTAAAGTTTAAGCTATTTGTTCCTAAAATAACATGTGGAGTTTGTGTTTCAGTTACTAGGGGATAATATAAAGGAAGTCAGGAGGATTTCATTCCAAAATTGTTTTCTTAGCCATCCTACTTTAACTCTACAGCCTTGGCTGTTATTACCTGCATCAATGAGGTCATGTTTTTAGGAGAGTTTGGGTGTCTGTCTGTCTGTCTGTCTGTGTACAGGACAACTTTAAATGTTATGGACGGATTTAAAGGAAATTTAATGGAATTGTTACCAAAGGTGCCCCTCAGTCCAAGGAAAAATCCTTTTAATGTTGGTGATGAGCCACATCATAATCTGGATGCACAATTTTTTTAAAGTATTCTTTATTCTAACATTAATTGGCAGAACAAGCAGTTTCGAAATCAGGGAGTGGCAGCAGTGACCATTGACATCCTCAGCATCAGACTCAAAAATATCCCAAAGTATTATACTGAAGACAAAAACTCAAGAAATGTGAGCCTTGAATGAAGAAGGTGAAAGCTGAACATTTGGTAATGATACAAATCATGCAAGTCTTAGCTATAGGTTTAAGTCAGAATATGGGAAAAATTAACTTCTTGGTGCTTTTCTAGTTACAAATTTATTTATATAGCTTGTTGAACCCCACATACCTAATAGTCTAAGCAGGTTTATGGTACATATTTTCATCAAAAAAAAATAAAAAAATGTAGTGGTATATCCTAGAAGAAAACAAAGGACTAAACAGAGGGAATCATCAATTAACTTTTGAAAAAAAAAAATGTTTGCTTAAAAAAAAAAAAAAAGTTTTGTCAGCTACAAGAAAAAATCAATTTCTGGCTTCACAGCAATCAAATGCTTTTTACTGCTGACCAGAATTAGCATGAATCCTCTGCTATTCCTGATAATCCAATCTTTCCCACAAAATCTCTATTGAGGCCTCCATGGAGCCCTGAGCACAATTTGATTTTTCCTGCTATCAACAGCTGAATGATAAGATAACTCACACAACAACTATAAACTTGTTGCAGCTATGGAAGTGATGTTTACAGTCTATTATTTGTATGAACCATCTAATGTAACTAAAAATAATAAACTAAACCAGGATGCAGTTTATTTATAGTAGAACTTTCATTTGGTTTATACGTTTTGGTTCCTACTACAGCAGCAATGTGCAAAAATAATATGTAGAGAAAGAATCATAAAAAAATAAAGAAATAGCTTTAAAAAATAAGGGTTTATAAATTATAAATTAATATGTACAATGGAAACAATAGGCTAATATTAACAAAAAAAAATCAAGCATGCTCTTAAATAACAGAAAAAAAGGTACCGATATAAAATGGTAAAAATAATTAGTTTGTAAAATTAGGAAAATTGATATTACTATATTCAAAAGCTTTGAATCCAAGGCCAATTTTATTACTTCTTATATAAGTAATAATTTTTCTGAAACAATATTGATGTAAAAACATATCTGAATTATATAATTTTATGTGCAATTAACTCCTGATCAACTAAAATAACAGTTGCAGTCCCATATATTTATATAAACATTATTATACGTGCAAAAAAAATCCCCCAAAATAATTAATTGCTCTTGGGGCACTTGCTGTCCTTGGGCCTGAAGCAGTTGCTTTGTTCGCTTATGCTGTGGGCAGGCCCTGTGCTAAAGGAGAGCAGCTGAGCATCTTTATGTGACATCCAACTGGGAAAAACAGAAGAAATATCAGTCAAATCAAATCTACATCTGCATACATTGATAACTTATTTTTCTTATCACAAAGTTATAAAACGTAAGAACTGTTGCTTGGTCTATTTTTTTTTTTTCTTTATCTTACTCCACCATATAATTGAAAACATTGCCTAGGCTTGTTTCTGACAGTGACAAATGGATTTCTTATTTAAACTGCAGTCAATAAAACTCACAACTTATATTTATCTCGTAGTATCTAGTCTTTATGCTTAATTTGGAGGTGTGGGTACTTCTCTCCAACTGGGAGTATTTTTCCCAGAGGCAGTGAAGCAATACCTCCATGGGCAAAAACATCATGATTCTAGTTTTGCTGGGGAGGGTGTAGGCTGTTCCCTTCAGCTAGCTGATGAGCTCTCTTTGGGTGAAACAACAGCAGGGGTCAGCCAGGATGCACACTGCAGCTGCAGATTCAAAAGACAAATAGCTCTTCTGCCAATCCGATATGGCAACTATGAAACCTAAGTCTTTGTGTGGAACTATCATAGACAGTTTTATCCAGAATAACATGATAAAAAACAAAAAACAAAAAAACAGTGTAGTTATCTTTGGGCCACAAAATGAGGAAATGCTACAACTTCTGCTCAGACATCTGCCCTCCCTCGCCTATGGATAGATAGAAAACATCAACTGGGCGACAGCCTAAACTTCACCATATAAGGCTGTGTAAAATAAATGTATAAAATATGTGAATAATGAAACACTTAAAATAACAAATTGAACTTTATTGATCTTACAATGGTGAAATTTACTCTCTGCATTAATTCCATCCTGTTTGGGATCGGGTGTTAAGGGTTCTTGCTCAGAGACCCAGAGTGGCAGTCTGTGGGAGTGGGTTTCGAACTCACACCCTCATGATTCCATCCCTATGGCCTAACCACCAGGCCATTGTGAGTCACAATATAAACCACAGCCAATGTTTTCTATGATTTTAAACATTAAAACATAATCTAATCAAATTTAAATTCCCACTCACATGATTTTTAATACTAAAATACAGTAACTTATTTCAAATTAATATAGATCAATATGTTTTTAGCTTTAGAGGTTTCTTCTCTCAACATCAGGGAAACTTCAATCATGTCAGGTCGTTTCTGCATCAAAGGAATAACAGTATAATCAAAGCTGATTTTCTTTTTTAAAAGTTAAAATAAATGTGTTTTTGCTGGTCGGTACACTGCTGCTAAAATTCAATGTGGGAATAATTCTCTCTTGCGCATGTGAGGGCCTGTTTATTAGAACAAGGCATGCTGATCTGACATAACACCAGAACACTGTAAAAATAAGAAGAAAAAAAGAAAGAAAGGACAAAAAAGAAAGCAAGAAAAAAGAAACCATTCAGTGGAAAAAAAATAAATAAATGTAGGAGTTTATTTGATATTTATTTACAAGTTATTTCAAAATGCAATTTCCTCTTTGCACCTGTCATATGTAATAAACCTCCACTGCAGAATAATTTATGCAAAATTAGAACTATACATCAAAGTAAAAAAGACCAAAAACAAACATTTAGCTAGTTAATATTTATTTTTTACCCTATTTTTATTTGCTCATCCTCCACACTATTACTTTTTAATGAACCTCAGTTGGAGCCAACAGCAAAGTCCTAAAAGGCCCACAACCTCACATTAACTAAACCATGACAGTGCATCACCTCTACTCCCATCAGTCCAATTAGGCCAGCATGTATTTCCTTCATTTTCTCTAAATGTTAGGGATCCTACAGAGACAAAATGCATTTCCTCTAAACAACATCAGCTGACTAATCAGTCTGGTTTTCATTTGAAGCCAGTCAAGCCGTGAGGTTTCAGACAAAATCCGAAAATGCAGTTTCAATTAAACTCTAATTACTGCATGCATTAATCATCTCTTTGGAAATGGGCCTTGTGTTCAGAGGCAGACATCAGGATGAACGGATAGGGATAGTCTTACTTGCTGAATGAAAATAGGGAATCCATCTGTTTGACAGAATGAGAGTCCCCTCTAGTGTAAAGAGAGATACTGTCCATGCTTTTCTCTATTCCTTCTGCCAAACTTTGTTGGTACATTAATATAATTGAACGGCTGTGCAAAAAAGATGGAAGGGGCATTTAGAGCCCTCTTTCGTTCATCACAACCAGTCAGTATTTCCCTTTGCGACCTCATTGCTTCTTTTTACTCTGTCTTCACTATTATTAACCTACCCTGTTCTCTCTGTCTCAGCTCCTCTCACTGTCCTCCAACCTGGCCTTGCTGTTTCCTCTGTGTGCTCTTTTCACTGACAGTTATCACGGCACGCCTGCTTTGTATTCTCAGGGAGAAGACGCTGTGTTTACCCGGCGCAAATCCTCAACCTCTTCATAACTGTGGCTGACCTTGCCAGTGCATAGGTCACCTAACCCGGCATCACACTGCCTAGAGCGCTGACAACCACACTAAGGACACCAGGGCCCCTGCTTTTTATCGATTCAGAGGAGTTGGTGGAACAGACAGTCCCAACTGCCACTCTGACCTGGGCTCTTTATCAAGCCCTCTGGGACCTGAAAGACTAGACCATACTCCACAGGCAATGGTGTGATTCATGAACTGTCTTCTCATATATGCACAAAGTCTCCTATAAAATATTATCAGAATAAATAAAAGTAAACAGACACTTAACTAAACCAATGGAAATAGCATATAGTGTATGCGATACCGTCCTCTGTATATTTTTACAAGCTTTAACCCTACAGGGATAGACATTCTTGGCCTCTTTATTTAGTGTAAATCCAGATTAGTTGACCCCACAGGATGAAGCTAACAGGTAATCTGCGAGGGGTGAAGTCCAAAGTGTACCTCTATGGTTTTAAAACAACTCCATTTAAAAAAAAAAAAGGTACCCTAAACTCTATTTATGTACCTTTAAAGAATCTGCTTTGAACCCAGGGCTTATTTACACAGAAACTGATGGTTATTTACACAGGAAATGAAGTTGGAGCAGTGCGCCACCAGTGATGGTATATCTTCCACATGTTGAGAAAAGGAAGTTGTGAGATAGAATAACCAACTCTCTCCTCCCTGCTTTCTGTTTAATAATCTATTTGATTCTCTTTCATAGATAATTGCCCAATGTAAGGATGGTGACAGTTAAAGGCTTATCCGCTGCATTAGAAGCATATCAAAAAAGTACACCCCTATTATAATATATCCAACAATCCACACCTGTACATCTGGTCAGCAGCTGCTGTTCTGGGAAACAGTCCTCAACAATCCTTTCACTAAATTGTTCCATTTAAAAGTGTTAGTAATTCTGGTAAAAGTCCATTAAGATGTAACTTCTGCATGACATATAATTAGTATCTGATGGCTATTTATTGATGAGACAAATAGCGCCACTTTTGAAGATGCATTAGGTGCTTAGAGGTGAACATGGAGCTACAGCAGTTTAGTGCATTCTAGCTACAAGTCAAAACAGAATGGGATTTTATGATTTCCAGGCATGGGCCAGTCACTTGTTTCACAGTATACTACGGTATGGAAAAATTACAATATACTGTAAAATAATACTTAAAGTATACCCTTATTTCTTTTAAAAAAAATATTTAAAATAAAAGATATTACGCTTCATTGTTAGATTGTCAATTTGAGGGATGCTAAAGCTTTAATCTTTGTTTACCCTTTCAACATATCTTATTAAAAAAGTAACTAATCACTTTAAGATATAGTACTAAACACTTACTCTTCTGGGGTAAGGCTTTTCTTTTAACCCTATTTTAAATAGAAAAGAAAAAGGAAAAAAAAAAACAAAGTTAAACATAATAGCCAATGGGGAAAAAAAAAAACAAAACTGTGATCATAAGAAGAAAAATGGGCATGCCCAGGAAAAATGTTAAACAGCAGCAGGTTTACAAAGACATGAGGGGACTTAAAATTTTATTTTGAACCAAAAGGGGACCCAGCAAGAGAAGTTTGAGAAGCGCTGCCCCAACCAACTGTCTCAGCCTGTCTCAAAATATGATATCCAGGTAATATTTAATATATAACAAGAACTTATATACGGTAAAAGCACACAGAAACACCAAACAGCTTATTCATAGTCATTAACAATTTATGATCTTCTGATGAAAAAGTTTACTCTCTGAAAGTATGTATGAACTTACATATAAATGCTCATAAGCCGCTTTTCTAATTCTACACTTTAATAGGTTAATTAGTCTCTTTAAATTCAATGTTGATTGCTGTTTGCGTTTCTGTCTAATATACAGTACTGTTCTAATTTAAATCCTTTCATTCACCTTTTATCTCTTTCCCTGACCATGCCCGTATTCCTTTTTCACTTCAGTCTCCACTCAGAAGTTGGCAGCCCCACTTCAATCTTGTTCTAAGCTACTTTGCATATTATTTAGGCTGCTCTTGTGTTGCCATAACAAACATCATGGAGTCCTTTCCCTTAAATAAGTAGGAACTGGATCTATTGATCCACAAAAGAGCTACACGCAGCCAGATGGAATTTATCCTCACTACAATGATGAGCTAGCTCCAGGAAGATTGGTAAAGGACAGAGTGCAACATGAAAACAAGTTTCCCCCGCCCCACCTGCTCATCATCACACCCTTGCTTAGAGAAAAAAAGACCAAAAAAAAAAAACAAGACAAAAAAAAAAATGAACTCATTTTGTTTACAGGAATGTGGCCATATAGCTACACAATCCTCTGTAATCTGCAATAATGAACGGACAAACACTGATAGATGGGAGAAGAAAACCAGAAATGGATACTGAGATTTAAGGACATTTGCAAACCATCTCTTCTTTTAAAACAGGAGATTCTTATTTTTTGTTAGAGACAAATAAGCAACTTTCAGTGCAGATAGATCAAAAAATAAAAAAGTAATAAAATATCACAGTGAGAGAAAAAATACTTGATGCCAAGCCACATGTTGCTTTGCCATCTCTCATCCTCCCTCTTTACTTTACCTTTGAGATTATCAATGTCTCCCACAATGAAAGTATTTCCTGTGTTGTGCAAAGGAAAGTGCTCCCAGGAGATATCATCGAAAACATGTTTGTTGGAGTAAAAAATAAAACACAGCTCTGAAAATGCATAAGGCTTCTAAGGACACGCACAGCAAAGTAAATAGCTTGGTCATTGACAAGTTTATAGGTACATCTGTTTACTTTAATGGAGTTGCAAGCAACATAGGCGATATTGGATTGCATTACGAGAAAGGAGTCCAATATACTGCAACTCCCCATTACAACCTAAATAATAAACCTTAAGAGAATTATGTTAGTCAACATTAACAAATAATAAATATACTGCTGCTGTTTTAATGGTCAGTGTCATGGCTGTGGTATTTCAAATGTTTTGCTGATAAAAATGCCAATAAACATTGATTTTGTATCAGGAGATAAATAATAAAATTTCTTTGAAGTCCCTATAGACATTGTTAATACACCTTTTTTAAAGCTCAATAAGATGACAGAATAGGTCAATTGTTTATACTAGACAATAATAATAATAAGAGGATTTTTTCCTCCCATTATATTCAGACTGATTACATATCACGTCTGTTGCAAAATATCCTACGACACCCTGTATTGCATTCATATATTTCTACATCACTATTGATAAATAATGTGAGATTTATTGTTTATATTATTTTAATCATCTTTTTATTTGATTTACAATAAAATATAAATCCCTTTATATGTAAATCCCTCTTTTGTTCCACAATGGAGAAATCACTCTCTGCTTTTTAACCCGTCCCCTTGCGGAGCAGTGAGCTGCCATTGTGTGGTGCCTGGGGAGCAGTGTGGGGTTAAGGGTTTTGCTCAGCAACCAAGAGTGGAGACAACACACTCAAGTTGCTGTTGGTGAAAAGACTTGATGCTGTTACTCATCAGTTAAGGACGGGGGTCACCAACCTGCAGGTCTTTAGCGCCGCCCCTTGCGGCTCACTGGAGATTTTTCAAAGTGTATAAAAATGGAAAAAGATGGATTTTCTTGTTTGTTTCTTTTAATATTGTCTTTACGAGGACAAAAGAACATTCTTTATATTTTCTAAAGCTGTAAAAAAAGTGTATAAAAAATAAATTTAAAAGATAAATTTAAGCATTTCTATCAACCAAGATGTGCGTCATAGCCTGTGACACATGTTTCAGCGTGGCACGACCCCAAGCTGACAGCTGTATTCAGTAGTCTAGTTGTAAAAATAAAACAAAGTGGGGTAGTGGAATATTTTTTTTTTTTTTTTGGAAGCCTACATAGCCTAATTAATACAGTCTATTAACCTAAAGCAACATTCATTGTATCGTTGTTACATGTCAGGTACGCTGGTCACTGACCGTGATCAAGGCACATTACAGTAGAACTGCAGTCAGTCCCTGGACTGGCATGGCTATCACTGCCCCCACATAGTTAGGGACAAATGCAGAGGACAAATTTCCAACTAGGATCAGCTTCATAGTCATGGTAGGCCACTTCTTCTATTCTATTTATTTTGCTCAGGCGACTCATAAGCCCACAGCCCGGCAAATGTTGCAATATCATTGCAATTACTGTTAATATATATTAGGAATTTTACACATTCAATAATAAAATGTGACAGGGCATGGTCATTTAAGAAGGGGGATGATTTTTTAGGGGAATGCCATCACCCCTCATCCCGCCTCAACTGAGAACTGGCTATATTTAAATTATACTGGCTTATTGTCGTGTACATAACCTACTTACATATTTCTATATTTCCATTGATGGAAAAAAACATAATACATTAATACTGTAATGGAAGTTCAACTTAAAGCACAAAATATCACACAGCAGATTAGTCACATGGTCTCTCATTTTCTCCAGGCTTAAGTTTTTGCGGCTCAAGACAGATCTATGTTTTGTTTTTTTGGCCAAATATGGCACTCTGAACATTTTGGATCGCAGACTCCAGGTCTAAGAGGAGAAAAGCTAGCTTAGAGTAGAACTCGATGCAATCAACTGGTATTCCTTAGCTAGATAACACTATAGAAATAAACTGAATAGAATTGAACTGGAGCTGCTTCTGCTCTCAAAGTGATCTCCAGCTTGGAAATGGATCGCAGATGCTAATCCTTGTTTTGTCCCTTTCCTTATCCAACAACTGATTCGTCAAAGACAGTTGTTTTTTCTGTTGCAAAAATAAATCCTGATTGTCTTCAGGTGAAAAATTTGTTCTGCAGAAAGCACCGTCTGCCATTTTGCTCCTTTGCTTCTCTGGTTAGCCCTGAGTAGTGGCTGTTCACCTACATGTACATGCATGCACATATACGTTTGTGCAGCGATACAGCCGTCCAAACGAGACACTGGAGAGCGACAAAGAGATATGGTGTCTGATGTTTTATTATGTTATTTTTTTTCATTTTTTAATTTTTTTTAATTTTTATCTTGAATAATGACATTTCAGTCATTGCTCCTTTAAATGCCTGAAATGAATTGAGCTTCTAATAGTTAATCTTACACAGAAAAGTTTACTAGACCTAATTCTAATTAGGTAAACTTTCCTTTAATCGTTTTAGGTCATCACTATTTGCATTAAATCAAATGTAATTTAATTGAAGTAAGAAAATTTGACCTTAAGTTTCAGCACAACGAGGTATATAGGTATTGTCAATTCCCAGGATCTGTTTTGTCATATATTTATTGCCCTCAAGTCAGTCAAAAAACACACTTGATAAAAATGAGAAAAGGTTTTTATATAGTTTCTCACCTTGATGGAGAAAAGGTTTTTCACATAACAAGGGGAAAAGAATACAAATATGACCCAAGACGGAAAAATAAATCTATTCAGTTTTCAAATGATTATTTCTTCATTTCAGTTTGAAATTGAAACAAGTAAAAATTTGAAAGGACTTTAGCAGCAGTATGAATTATTTATCCCTTCTAATTAGTTTGCTTTAAATGTGTAAAACACTACTACCTTGCAAAATGCAATGCATCAATTGTAAACTAAATAAATCCTTTTACCCTGAAGTGTTAAAAAACGCAATTCTCTGAACTTATTTTCTGTTCATGAAAACTAACTTAGTTGCCTTCCGCCTACTTAATGTTCTCATGGCAAAGCAGGTCTATCTTCTAAAGAACTGAAATCCTTGGACAGAGATAATGGATACAACCTCAGGTAACCTTTCTCATTAGACTCTTTGCATGCTTTCATAGAATTTCGACTGCAAAACTAGTCATGCATTAATCTGAAGGCCTGCTTTTCACATCATAGCTGTATATTGAAATATGAAAGCTGAAACTTACAAACATGATTATTAAGGAATGCACTCAGGTGTGATACTGCCCATTTAACAGAAAATACATGAAACATCACCCTAAGTTTCAGGCCAATTCGAAGTGAAAATAATCCTATTGATCAAATATCTGCTGTGAAAAATACCTTGGGACTAATCAATTTTCTAATTTGTATCCAATTTGTTGAACGGAATGAAAAACGAACCTGGCTGCAAAACAGCATAAGAAACCCGTTCAGCCATTCTGCACCACTATCTCAGTGCGTGCACAGTCGAAGTTCTTGTGGCAAGGTGACATGGGGAGTTTGCTCTACTTTAACTTTCTGGCTTCAATAGAAGTCATGGCTACAGTATAACTCATGAGATTTTAATGAGAGAAGCTCCCTCATCTGACAGGCTACAACAAAGTGTAAACAATCAAGAGTTACAATAAGGATGGTTTTCAAACTTACACTGTACAAAAACAGATTATAGGTCTAATGCATATGTTGGATTATTTTGAGTGAAAAATAAAGTGAAAGTAGAGAGAAGAGTGAAAATATTACTTTGTTTATGATGATTTCTGGAATTATATAACAGAAACAACCATGTGCAACTCCAACGCTGCAACTCCAACGCTGCCTACAGTACGATCATCACAACCTGAGCAGAGTCTGTTTGCAGGGTGGAGGTGTGAGCCTTGACATTGAGGTGTAAGGAGAAAAAAAAACTGCTTTGTGTCAGCAAAACTGAAGAGTAGGATTGAGGCTGAGGTCTTATGCCTCTCCTATATCACAACAGAAGCAAAATTGAGGGCCAGCTGCTTCAGATTTTTGGAGATTAACATTTGTGAAATCTTTGAGCTGGACAGAGACTTTTAAACAAGGGGTGTCGACAAGTTGGGATCTCTGCATGGAGTCCGGTACAGTCATCAAAATATGTTTCTGCGTCCCACCAAGGGCATTATGTCTGGCATCATTCAGTCTGTTTTTGGGTGTTTTGCAGAGAAGTATTTAGCAAAAAATAGAAGTTTGATATACAGCCTTTACTAAAAGAGAAACCCAGAACAGAAACTCCCTAATTCAAACTTTTTGATCCATTCAATTTCATTGGGTAAAAGTACAGAATAGGCCAGAAAATGTGCTAAAAAAATCTCAGGGTTTAAAATATTTATGTATTATTATCAAGCAAGGAAGGATTTAAAGAAGCCTTATCATATTTTAACCTTTGATCCAAAAGTAGAACACTAATATAATGTGGTAAGATGCCAGAGTCTCACTATCAACCACGAAGTTGGAGACACAGACAATATTAATGCTTGAAAAAAAAGCTAGCTTGACATCGTTTCAGCCAATCTTTGGAAACAAATAAGACAAAATAATAATAAGGCAATTAATACTTTGGTTTGAGGCAAAGGTTTGGTTGGCATTTAGAAAGTAGACTGATAAAATTATTGTCTTAAAATGCATTAAAATCCTATTTAAAGAAATGTGGGAACAGGGAAATGTCTACTTTTTTATTCATTTATACACAGATTCAGAAATTGTGGAGTTGTGAATTTTTCTATCATCTTTAAACGTATCAGATTTTTTATTGTTACCATGAAAGAACACTGCAAAAAAATGAAATCTAAATAAGTCATTTCTTCTTAAAATATGTGCATTTTTTTCTTGAATTAAGGATTTAAGTGAGACACTTTACCAATGGAACAAGACAATTTACACTTAAAATAAGAAAAAACAATTGCATTGTCTTATTTCAAGTGCATTTTATCTAGATACCTTATTTTAAAAGTAAAAATACTCATTCCATTGGCAAATCTTATTATTTACTTGCTCAAATTAAGGGTAAATACACTTAATTTAAGACATTTTTACTCATTTTGAGATCATTTCTGCAGTGAAGTCAGGGTTTTTTATGTTGTCTATAGTAACAGAAATATCAGAAGGGGGAACTACAGTAAGACTCTAGTCCTATTACCAATGTATCATCTACTGAGGGAGGAATACTGTATGTACTTAAAAGTTGCATGTTATTCTGTTTGTAAGAAAAAATGCTTCTACTGAACATCTAACCAACCAACACCTACTGTTTGACAAGAGACTTAACAGTTTTTTGTGGGGTCATGTTCTGTCACACACACAAAAATGAAATAGGAGATTTAACCAACGTCAGATGAGACAAAAATCGAAGAGCTGAATCTCTCAGTCAGATTCAGCAACAAACATTTTTGGTCAGTACTAACTTTCATGATGTAGATAGATAAATTGTCCAGTTAAAACTTAAAGGTCCAAACATGCTTATGTAAAGCAGCAATCACTGCACTTTTGTCTTTTTCACTGATGTAACGTTGGTCTTGGCTATTCTTCTTTTGGTTTTACACTGAGTTACCTTCTTATTTCAAATTGGTCAGTTTACAGACTGCATATTCACATATTAGGCACCAGTGACTCACATCTACTAAGTTTATGTAAAGTGGATGTGGGAACATTTTTTTTTCTAAATGAAGATTCAAAGAAGCAGACTAAGTTCTGTTAATTTGGAAAAATAGGGGACATCCAAAGTTTTAAGATCAGGTCTATAATAATTGCAAATCATTTCATTATATAAAACATATTTGTAAAATAATTTTCCTCTATAGTAAAATTTAACTCATGTTTTTCAGAGGTTTCTGTAATTTTCTAGGAGTTTGTTTTTTGCTGTGGTTTCCTAGACAAAAAAGCAACTTTGGTACCAGATGTATCTTTCATGTGATATAATCTTAATAATGTATTCAGCTGTTATTTTAAAAACAGAGACACCAGAAAAAAGGAGGATGGAGTGCCACAGAATGACAGAGAGACAATAAGGGTAGTGGAACGGCAGTCATCTGTCAAAGTCGACTCTAAGCACCATTGCATGTCTAATGCCTGCTCATGACACTGCACAGGAGAAACTAATCTCAGCACCATAAGAGGACCCTGGGCCTAGTACCAGATCAGCTCGAGTAAAACGCATAAAGCTGCTGACACACCACTGTTTCTCCCAGAGAAAAACAAAATGAATTCATCGACACACCAGGAAAATTACCAACTCACAGCTTTTTAACAACACTGCCTTTCATCTCTGTGCTTTCTTTTGCCCTCTTGTTTGTCTACCTTTGTTTTTGTAACATGCAAATGATGAGCTACTGGGATGAATGCATGTCATTTCAGGGTTTATATTATTGCAGTTCATAAAACTGTCCTGGGTAAATATTTTAAATATTTATTTTACACATTGTATGTTTTAAACCCTATAGTGCAAAAAATGTAAATGTTAAATCATAGGTGCAGTAGTTTGCAACAGGGGGTATTAATGATACCTTATAGGTACATTTGAAAGAGACTAACTCATGATGTATAGATACAGGGTTTTAAAAAAGTAGGAGAGTAGTGTATTTAATCTGTATGTCAGTTACAGCTAATGGGTTATTAAAGGGGACATTTCATGCAAAATCCACTTTTCAAGCTTTTAAATAGCTTGTTTGCTTGGAGTCTCTAAACATCCAGAAACATTTAATCTGGTCTGTCCATGTCTTATTTTGATGCTGTTAGGATCACACTTTTTAGATCATTCAGTTTTCTCTATTTTCTACTATGATTTTATATCTATTGTTTCACACTGATTGTTGTTGAACTGGTAAACAAGGCTGTGGACTACTGTGAAGGGATTTTATTTAACTTAAATATCAAGTCCATGTCTTTTCACAAGTATGTTATGTGCAAAATAAAAAAAAAAAGTGGCAACAAGTTTATAGTTGATCAAGTTGATCCCCTTCCCACCAGACTATCCTGGTTCTGCGACAATTGACCTGGTTGTCCCCCCCCCGTCTTTTTGTCCACGCAATCTATGGCTCTTTATTTGGATTTTTCAAAGATTAGTTACCTACATGTTTCTCTTGTCCAACACGCCTGAATCATTTGCTTAACTGTCTCACTTGCTTAAGGCCAGTTATGCAGAGATCTAAAAGTTGCAGGAGAATGGCCCTCAAAAACTGGAGCTTGAGACTACTACCATAGTTATTCAGGCAAGATCTTATTTTTATTGCTTATTATTAAAATAAGCAATAAAATTAGGCAAATTAGGTGGTCTGATAATCCTGGCATATTCTGTAAGAAAAGCTGTGCTGGGTACAAATGAAGCATTGCAGTGATAATACTGTGTGAAAATAGCAAAGACACACTGAGAATGTGAGTGAAACCAAAAGAAAACAAAAACATGTCTGGTTTGGCTCACTGTTAATAAAGGTAAACTTATTTTGCATTAAATCAACTGGTTTGCACTCATGCTTGTAAAACAATGACAAGAAAGAATGAAAGCAGCTATGAGAATGATCACCAGGTTTATCACCACAGATTGTCAGTAGTCAAGTCATTGCTATCACTGAGCTATGATCAGTGATATAAAACAAGGCACTCTATTATGTAAAGGCTCAGTGTATATGCATGCCTAAATCTTATTCATAATTTAGGTCTCATAATAATGACAGATGGGGATCTTAGTATGCAAGACAATGAATCACACCAATATCATGAAAAAGACTTGGAGGTCAGGAAGCTGCTGAACATAACTCAAACAATAATTTAGTCTGTGTATTAACAGGGGACTAATTCTCCTTATCTGCATGGAGCACATGTTTCTCCCAGGTGTAATCAATAACATCTGCCACGTCTATGAATGCAGCCCTAATCGTCCAAATGTCACGTAGATCTGATTGCTGTGATCTTCCAACATAGTGACATTTTCCTCATGTAAGCAAGAGCCAAAAAAAATACCTGCAGCTAAAGAAAGGGAAAGTTACATGTAGACGTGAAACAACATCAATGAAACAGGGAGGCAGCAAATTGGATAAATTGTAAATATGATAAATGGCTCTGCCGAGTTGAAAGTGGCAAGAAAATCAGTTTGCTTTGAAATACATCTATTGATAAATTGAAAAAGCTTAGAACAATTTTTTTTTTCATTGATTAGTTTAGTCCAAGCAAAGTTTTAGCTTCTTACTTATTATTATGATTTCCGGCTGAAATTGAATGAGCTGAGTTTTTAACTGGTAATTTTAATTAAAGTTAGAGATTCCCTGGGAAATCAGCCTGACCAGAATCTGTCACTTTTTTAAGCTTGATCTGCCAGCATTGTTAACTAGCCGCTCCTAAAATGGAGAAATCTAAAATTTTATAGAAACAGTGAATGCACCATCCCAAACTTTTACAAGGTCGCAGTTTCATCAAGAATTCAGTGCAAACACATGAACTAAAGATATTTACCTACATATAAAAAATTCTATAACATTATATGATATATCTAGGCTGTAAGAGTGCGAGACCTTTAGCATGTACCAAGGAAGGCTGAAAGTACAAGGAAAAGTATCTGTTCTCAAACTTGACTGTCATGTTCTAAAACCTTGTCACAACTTGATTTAGCCAGCATATGCCTGATGCACGAAAAATCTGGCAATGATGTTGTACTGCTTTCAGATAGTATGACATCACCAATCACTACTAATATGAACATTGTAGTTCAACTTATTTAATTTAGAGTTATTTACAGTTTCCCCCAAAGACAATTTACATAATAAACAGGTCTCAATCACATCAAGGAATATATATATATATATAAATCTATAAAATGCATTCAAATTAGACAAACAGATTTGGTTACATGCCTTTGTAATTTTTTTCTGGTTATAGTGCAAAGGTATGAAATAAATGTTATATTGTCAATCGGGAACAGGTTAATGATGTCTTATAGTAGGAGGCTTAGAAAAACAATCAGGATTTCGTTCTTATATCTTGTGACATTAAAGCTCTAAAAGATGATTTGGATTAAGTTAATTCGTGTTTTTAATCTAAATCTTTTATTACTTCAGAAAGTATTCAGAAAATAGCTATTGGTTCATCTATATTTGAAGGCTGCACATGTAACTCTAAGAATGTGTGATGTTTATATGTTAACATTTTAAAATATTTTTAGGGTTGAGTAGGAAAAGCTTGGCAAGGCTTTTTGAAACCAATTACTTTTGCTGTTTTGTAATGAGCAAACTTATATGAACATGTTTGTGCTGAGCAATCGATTGTGCTTTCCCAGTTTACTCTTCATGCATTAACCTATTTTATATTGCACCGAGCTTTAATCAATTGCAAGGCAGCTGGTGAAGATGGTTAATCTTTATGAAGTGACACATCAATCCTTTTGATTGTTTATCTCAGAGGTATCTCCATGTCCTTTGCCCCAGCAGTGAACATCAATACACACCACTTCTGTGGGGGTAATTATCTTATGATAGCCTCTTGCTTCAGGAAAGGTTAAGTGCTGTTTCTCAGTGACTGGGCACCAGATCCATTGCTGGGGGAGGGACAGAAAGAGCGGGGTCTGATGAAAAAATGCCAACGAAGCACATGCAAACAGGTGCAAAGACCATCAAAACATCAGAAATGGAAAACTGACACAAATAAGCCCATCCCCATGCACACGCCAGTGCTCTTCAGATGGATGGGAAGATTGATAAAGGTTGTAATGAGGAATTTAACCAGTACAGTTCATCTTCTTTTAAAAAAAAATATTACTTAGCATTGCTCAGAGATATGATTTATGTTGAGAAAATGCAACAGTGTCACAAATAGCAGAGCTTTGCATCTACATAACCAGGATATAACAACTGAGATTGTTCTCTAGATGAAGAGACATTTGTTTTCTATGCTGCATTTAATGCCATAAAATGTTTAAAACAAATTGGTTTTGATGTTACAAAGTACTTAGCTTCACTGAGCATTTGCACAAATTAAAAAAGAACACAATTACCTACCTGAAATTGTAAATGAACAGGAAAGCTTTATCTTTCAAAGTTGAGATTCTCTCAAAAAAAATACCAACAATGGATTTAAAAAAAAAAAATTGACTGAATGGCCCGCCTTATAGTATATTTCATTCATGTTTAACTTGAATTATTTTCAAACTTTTACTTCCTTAGGATTATATGTGATGCAGAAACAACAGTCATAAATAAAAGTAAAGGATATTACGATTACAATTTCTGTGCTAGAAAATCCAAATGTGTATCTGCCAATAAAAATCTTAGGTAAAGCACTGGTTAGATCTATCTTTAGCTAATTACTAACTAAATGTGGAGTTGTTCTGCAAATTACTTTTGAGAATTTTGATTAGTTATAGGCCTGGACTTTGACTGAGCCTTTCTAAAAATATGAACATGTTGAGTTTTATAATGTTCTAATATCTTACTTTTACAACTTTACCATTTAGTTAGCCGTTTTAATTTTCCCAACTTCTCTGACAATCCGTACTGTTAGCAGCAGTAAAAACCACCAAGGGTTGGGGAATAGCTAGTTACATTTACTTAATTAAACTTTAGACAAAAACATACTCTAAGGCAGGGGTGCCCAACCAGTCGATCGCGATCTACCAGTCGATCGCGGGCGGAGTTTCAGTCGATCGTGAGAAGTTTTACAATGCAGACCTATTTATGGCTAGGACAAAAAAAATAAAAAATGTTTAAAAAAAAACTAATCAAATTATTGATCACGAGAGGCCAACGTCTATTTTCATAATAATAAAATGAAAAGTAAAAAGTATGCAGGGAACCTTTTTATATGCATGGTGATTGCTGGGCATGGTTTGCCACGGTTGCTACTAGGTTGTTACCAGGGACTCTAAAGCGCGAAGAGGAATCTGAAGAGATAATGAGATAATGACATCTATCACAACTGATGGGGCTCCATCTATTGTTGGGCCACTGCTGGATTCGTTGCTCTGTTGAAGCTGTCTGAAACTTTCCCTGATTTTTTGGATCAACCACTGCATCATTCAGCAACAGCTGTGCGGCAGTATTTTGAATATGAAGCATGTCATGGAAATTGCGATGAAGATCGCTTGCTCTGTTCGGGCCAGGACTTTACAGAGGCGTTTATTTCGTGCCCAGCTCGAGGAGGCAGGTGCAGACCACCCTGATCTGCTGCTGCACACCGACGTCAGGCGGCTGAGCCTTGGCAGATTCTTCGAAAGATTTTTGGAACTGTGTTGTTCTTCGATTCTATATAGAACAGGCGAGGCGTGTAAACTTGTTCTGTATATTTATTTCCAAACTTCCACAGAACTTTTTAGTAGCAAGCTACATTCAGAACTGCCCTCTCGCTCTAGCCTCTAAAAAATAATAAATACAAAATAATACAAAAAAAATAATAATACAAAATATATATATATATAAACAGTGATAAACATATGACTGTAAATTTACAGTTCTAACGTTTTTTTGTTTTCTCTCTACTGGACTGTGTGTGTGTGTGTGTGTGTGTATCAATTGGTGTATTTAGATTTTTTGACTGCACAGCCTTTGTCTGGAGATCTTGACTGCTCTTTTCTATAGTTTTGGTGAGTGAGTGAGTGAGTGAGTGAGTGAGTGAGTGAGTGAGTGAGTGAGTGAGTGAGTGAGTGAGTGAGTGAGTNAGTGAGTGAGTGAGTGAGTGAGTGAGTGAGTGAGTGAGTGAGTGAGTGAGTGAGTGAGTGATATGGTGTGAAGTTCTTATGAGATTGTTAAGTTCTGTTTTTGCAACCTATTTTTTGACACAATTGATCATTTCCCCGTTTGTTGGACTTAATGTTTATTCTCAACCTGTGCAAATAAAATACAAATACTGCCCATCCCTTGTGTTTGGCTTGGTAGATCTCGGCATGCCATCAACTTCAAAAGTAGATCTTGGTTTAAAAAAGGTTGAGCACCCCTGCTCTAAGGTGTTGTTTAACTTAAACTTATTTTTTGTCTTCTGCTTGAGTATAATCTTTTTAAAATATCACGACTCCTACTTGAGTAAAATGTTTGGCCACTCTGTTAAACTTGAGTCACTTCACTGAGTAATAAACAAGCTTGTTATGAGAATACTTTATTTATAAGAATACTTTATTTATTTTAGGCTGTTCTAACATAATACACCAACTTCTGTGAAGATTGGTTTTCGTAAGATTTATGGCCAATACAAAATTTGTTTGGAAAAGTGTTACTTCTGCCTTTTTTGGTCATGTTTCGAATACATTAATCGTTCAATTAATTTATTTTATCTTTTTTTTTTTTTACTTTATTTTATTTTAGTTTGTTTTATGTAATTTTTAATTGTAAATCTTTTTTTATGATACCTTTCTCAGTAATTGAGTAGCCTTTTTACTAAATAGTCATTAAAATAATTTCTTCAACTTTTTTTTGTCTTATTTGATTGAAAACTTGATGAAGTAGAGTTCTGCCACCACACTGCTTTACTGTGGGCGTTTCAGGGTGATCTACATTGTATGTTCAAAATAAATTACAGCCTCAGATGACTAGAGAGTCCTTTTACAAATGTTGTCTGTGTTTTATGATGTCTTAAGAGTTTTATTTTTTAAATTCTATTCCACAGAGCCCAGGGTCCTCATGTGTAAACGATTGTGCAGCTTTCATATTGAAAGTTTGTGATTGTCAGCGTCAAACTAAATAAACTGGCTTCAAAATAAGAATTCTTTTAGTGTTTTGTTTTATATTGTTTGTATCCAATCCAAACAATGCTGTGTGCTGCACAAATTTTCGCTTAAAAGCTGAATTGTAATCAGGCTTTTTGGGGTGTAGTGCATAGAGCACAAGCCTGAACAAGTGCTCTGCAGGCATTTATACTTAATGCAGATATTCATCTAATTCTGTTTCTTGCATATTTTTAGATTCAGAGTGAAACCATGAGAAGGAATCCACCTTTTTGACCTCTTTCTAAAAGATATAAAACTGTTAAACGTTATAATTTAAATTTGTTTCTACTTCCTTTCTCTGTTGCCTTTCTTTTCCATAATTCTTTTCAGTCACTTGTTTATTTGTGTGTGAAAAATCGGCATCTTGTTTATCCATTCCTCACCAAGTTAACCCTTTGTAGGGCAGGTTATTGTTTTTGTACAGTTGCATACCCCTTACAAATCGCTCTCAGAGTGTTTCTCATGAATTTGTTATTGAAGCACATTTTTTATTTTTTTTTTATCATATTCGGACAAGTTGGCGTTTGTTGTTATTACATTGACATTAATTTTTGCCATCAAAATATCCATATATTTTGAATGTTACAAAGGTAATAAGGTCTTGTCCTGGATTCCAGTAACATTATTGGCTTGAAATTTTGATTTTCAAAGTATTTCACTGAGTGCCCTATAAAGGGTTAAAAAATTTCTGAGGAACGAAAAAAAAAAAAAAAAAAAAACAGGCAGACTTTAAGTATGGTTTATTTGAAAGGGAACTGGCTATACTGCATTTCACTTTAGTGTATCAGAGTAAAGGGGTCTGAATACCAATCAGCGCCTTTCAGATTAAGAAAATAGGAAAATATAGAATATGTTTTCCCTTTAACATCTTATTAATCTGCTACTTCATGTTGATCTGTGATAGTGAAGTTTCTGGGTGTAATGTAACCAATGTGAAAAAGTTGAACAAAGAGCCCACTGCTACCCATGGGGCTAAAACCTTTTTACTTTCAAATACAAAAGTACCAACAGAGACAACTGAGCAGACAGTCTTTTGCTTTTTCATTACTGTAATTAACTCTGAGGCTAATCTAATGCCAGACTATTGGTGACAACCTATGATGAAACGCATACCACCTCCCACTAATCCCACTCAAGACAAACCTATTAAAGCTCAACTCTTTATTCTGTAAATATCCAATGTGTGCGGCTGTCACTCCTTGTGAAACTTTGTTTCTGCAGTCAGGTTTACTCTACGCTTGTCAGTGCTCATTTAAAACCCTTCAGAAACATTTAAGCGCTGGCTTCAAAGCAGGAGCAGAACAACTTGTTCCTTCGGCAGCTCCGACGCAAAGCTGGCGATTAGCAACAAGAAATAAGGGAGATGAGGAAGATCAAAAAGATCAACCCTAGCGATAGGGAGCATTAAAGATAACCTCTGTGATTGCAGCAGCGTGTGTGGTGATGTTGGCCACCCAGAGATGAAAACGAAGTCAAAATGAAGGGAGGCCACCACTAAAGCTTACCAAGGCGTTACTATATCTGAATCTGTAAAAAGGCACTTTTTTTCCCCGCAGAGGCCTAGAGCAACATCGTAAACAAGCTTTAACTGCTGCAGCTTCTTTTTAAACTTCTTTTATGGTTCTGTGCGGTACTTTGTATATGATACAAATACCTCATCTAAGCACATAAACAAGTTGTCAATTAGCAAACATTTAGATGTGTGAAAGAACCCAGGGTGCTGCTGAAAGTGAGGTGCAAATAGAACAGCTGCACGATGGGTTAAAAGAGAAAAAGTAAGTTTACTGCTCACAGTTTTACAGTTTAAACTAGATATTTACATAACCTGCTGAAAAGCGCAAATAAGAAGAAAACTTTATCACTATTTCATATTAAACTAGTTTAAACCAGTGCAGGAAAGTCGGTCATTCATCACCTAAAATATCCAAAAATTAAAAATAGGTAATTTGAGAGGAATTAACTTTTTCGATCAAAATTAGGGATGTTTAAATACTGAGATTAGGTTGCCTTGAACACATTTCTGAAAGCTCGGGATGATATATCAATGTTTTAAAAGCTTGTGATTTTAATTCACCACTTCTTAGTCAAATCAGGGCGCACCACAGGATATATTGTTAGCCAACACCTAAAAGACATCCCCTCCATGAGTGACTTCATAAAAAAAATCTAAATTAAGATACTAACTTATCAGGAATAGAATTCTAAACCTCCATCGATTATGGTTTATTCTTTCTCATTATTATTTGCAGATGTCTAAAGCTGCTGCATGCATACTGTTTTAACAATTATAGGTAACTAAATATCCTTCGAATGTAAAACCACTATACTGTTTAAAAAGGTGAGGAGCGCTGTGCGCAGAGATAAACATGTTTTGTTGAAAAAATATATCTATCCTAAAACAAAAACAAAAAATAATTTTTGAAGAGAGTCTCATTATCCACAGTAAAACAGATCTTATTCAGACATGCGTGCAAAGGCTTCTCAGAGATAAATGAATAATTATTTGCAAGCAATCAAGAAAACAATAGTCAATTTCAATTTGCTTACAATCTGCAGATGTATTTTATAACATATTTGAGATATGGCTGGTGGAGTAAAAATAACTTATAAATAAATGTTTGGGTTTTAGCAATAATGTCTAATTTAGAATGTGAGGGACAATCATGAAGCTAGAAAACAAAAAACATTTTAATAACTAATTTTTAGAGGTGTTTCTCTGCAAAAGAGACTAATTTTTTACACAAAATAGCCTAGATGATGAATAATTAAGATTTTGTGAAAATATTAAATTACTAACTAAGACATAAGCCATGTCAATAAAGCTTGAGGACAAACAGTTCTTTCCAACAGAAGGCGACCCTTGCATTCCAACACGCTCATCACAAACTGATTTGTTTATGCAAATCTTAGGAGTGTTTGATAAAGGTGATTGACAAACTTTAGTCACTAGTTAAAGCTTGTCGGATATCAAAATTTTTGGACAAAGTTGTAGTTTATATGTGTTTTCAAGTCAATTTCAATTTCTGAGTTTGAAGGTTGAAATAATTTTCTAGAAAAAAAACATCTCTATATATCAGGGTTTTGCAAATTAAAAGATTTTCACAGCACTATGGCTGACTTAAAACAGAGTTTAGTATGAAAGATCAGAAATTGAGGGGGGAAAAAATTTTTTTTGTATAGTGAATGCCATTATTTGGTCTCAGCGGTCCCTGTCTGTGTGTTTTTTGTGAACAGGAAAAGTATAAGCGCTAAAGTTAGTTATAAACTAATGATGAGCTTTGTGGATTGAAACATCATTAGCATGTCTTGCCTGCTTTGATCCACAGATAATGTCACCAAGGATGGGATCCAAAACACAAGAGACAAATTATTCAAGTCTCATCTAACTTTTTCAGGACTTTTATAGATGCAAAAGCTTTACACAATAAGGAAATTAATAGGACAACAACCAGAATGAGAGGCAAAGAGCAAGTTGGTTTTAGATAATGGAAATATCCAGGGGCTTAGCAGGCATCTGTTTCTATCCTGCACTTACCGTCAGTGGAGCAGCCAGTGGACCCATCGCTGGAGCAATAGCGCATTTCAATCCTCTGTCTTCCTACTTCCAGGAGACTTGGGTCGGGGATCCGCGCTTTGCAGGTGTAGCGGAAACGCTGCTCATAGTGGCCTCCATTGTCAGAAATATTGACCGGGGTCCACGGAGTCCAGGGTGTCGTCTTTTTTAGGTCTGGACACGGCAGAGTGTTGCAAGATTGGTACTCCTGTCAGCACAAACATTTAAGACAGAAAGAAAGAAAAGGGTAAAACATTAAACCCAGGCCACGTTCAGCAGCAGGTGAATCTGACCCTTCTAGAAGAGGTAATCACATCAGTTGAACAATAATTAGTTTTTTTTCTGATGTATTTCTCATTCATAATGAGGAGGACAATTGCTTTTTGGATTTTCAGCAGTGACTCATTAAATTAAACAGCTTATTTTATGCAGCATCCACAGACTTTTCAAGGCTTTCACTGTCACTCATCCTTGAAAGCCTCTTAACAAAACTTGAGTCAGGCAACTCACATATAAATTGCTTATAAAACATTATTGCACAGTGAAACTGAATATCAAAATCTACTAAATGTAACCTCAGGACATTCCTTGAATGTGCCAAGTAAAAACTGTTTATTTTATAGAACTAAACTTTGCACAAAAAGTAAAGAAAATTTCTGTTTGGTTCATAGATCTTTGTTGTAACAACGATTCTTAGTAATAAATCAACCACTGCAAAGCCCATTTATTCTCTTCTAAATGGTGCCACATTTGTAAAGGAAATCCATTTGTGACTTGAAGAGCATAGTTAAGTATGTATGTGGGTTGTGTCAATGAAAAACCTTCCAAATCCTCATCTCTATTGCAGTTTATTGCCTTTTGACTCTTGTTTGGTGCCATGTAATGAATTTGAAAACAAAATGTCATCCAGCACCAACACATTTGTGCATTTACAAGTCGAGAGGATCCTGTCAGATTTTAATTAGATTTAAAATCCTATTTAGAGTTTGTTGTTAGCTCCTGTTCAAGGCATTTACTGTAAAAACATTTTAAGGAAAAGGAGCCTTACTCCTTCTATTGGTTTAATGCAGTCAAAAAAAATAACTCTTCTACAGTTATTTTGCCAGTTCATTCAAGAGGACATTGGTAAACTCAACCGTTCTGGGGGCTTCACTCATCTAACTTATATTGTACTGATTTAGCATTAGCAATCAGGCAGGTTGAGTGGAAAAAAACAAGGTTTTATCAAGCAAAGCACAACAAAATGAATTAAAAATCCAGATCTACCAGATCTAAACATTAGCTAAACATTTCTCACAATCAAAACATTCCACAAACAAACCCCCAAAAAAAGGAAATTGAGCAGGTTTAATTCAAAACAAAAGGATGGATGAAGAGATTAAGTTAAACTGGCAGTGCCAAGTATTTCCTAACGAAAAAAAGAAAGAGAAAATAACACAACAGTAATAACAAATCCTCTTGCACTGTACGATTGGTTTTGGGTGCTGGGCAGTAAAAATGAATAACACACCTCTGGAGCTCTAATGGTATGATGCATGAAAGTTATTCGGGAGCGCCATTGTTATATATATTTCCTCCATCTCCCTCAGCCAATGTTCTGCTTGATTATATAATTCAAGGAGACATTAAGCAGGCAAATGGGAGTCCGGTCCCTATTTGCTCAGCTGAAAAATACAGAGTTTGAGGAAGTGACAAATGTGAATCAAATGACACCCTTGAAGAGAAGGGGAGATGGCTGCCATTTTCCTCCCCACTTGTTTATTTATGCTGAGTAGAACTTGAGTGACTGCCAGACCTTGACAAAATAAGATAAGAGCTCCTTTCTGCACATCCGTCAGCGCGTCACATGGGATACCCTGACAGGTCAGCTGAGAAAAAAGCGCTTTATACTTTTAACATTATGCAGGCCTATTTTTCACCATATCACTTCCCTTATTTTTTTTTTCATTCCTATCACAGCTCATAATCTTGCTTTGAATCCATCCATCCATCTTTACATTTTGTTCATCCCGTTTTCACATATTGCTCATAACTTGAATAGTGTCAGATCTATCCCTTTTCCCATTCTCAGCCCATATCTCAGTGTCACGTCTTCCTCTCTCCGCCTCTCCCTTTTTATGCCACTTTCTTTCTCCACCTCTTCCCTCAGGAGTACGAAGGTTAGAATCACAGGAAGGATTTAGATTCTGTTAAAGTCCCCATGATGAATGGGGAGGTGTCATCCTCTCCATCACACCTCCTGCCTCTCTCCATCTCTCAAGTAATCATCTCCAGACATTAATATTTAACATCGTCACACATAACGCACTGGCTCACAGTCTGCGATCATCAACCAATATTGTGTAGACAGCCGTAGAAAAAAGTCTAACTAAGCGCCTTGGCATCACCTGCAGAGACGTGACAGCAGCGCATGGAAAGAACTGTGAAGAAAGGACACCAAACGATCTGTGGGTGCTTGTTGTGCAAGTTGTAGATGGTGGCCAAACAAAGTAAATATTTAATGAGGCTTCTCTGGTAAGCATCTCTCACTTTATTCTCTGTGGATTAGCATCATTGCTGAGGGTTGAGGAGGTAATTACCTGGGTTAAGGCTTTAAGGCTAAACCTCATTCAAAGTCTATGTAACTATATACGCCTCACAAGGTGATGATATATATATATATATATATATATATATATATATATATATATATATATATATATATATATATATATATATATATATATATAT
>NW_015151050.1:284889-306963 GCF_000732505.1 Cyprinodon variegatus
ACTTTTAATCTAGACAGACTATTCAAATAAAATGGTCCCATAAAAGAAGTACATTTCAGGCTATCTGAATAAATTGGAGGGGACTCAATCCGTTAAAAGGAAAAGCTCTTAAAAGCAAGTACAAAGGAAACATAATAAGACTGAATTGTAAGAAATATAGAGGCTCTTAACTGTGATGCAGTGTGGCAACTATATTGTGCAAAGTATTTTGAAGAAGATGGGTGTTATTAAGATCTCCTTTATTTTGGTCTTGACAATGCAAAGAGTAACTGAAAAGCCATGTTTAGACAAAAGGAAAAAAAAATGTTTTATTAAGTGTACCAAACAAGAGCTTAGACTTGATAAGTTAAAAGAGATACGTATAAGCTATCTCTTCTTAATAGGAAGTGTGACCTAATCAGTCAGGAAAATGTGGTCTTCCCAATTATCTTCAGGGATTGTCACTGATTGCCATAATGTGAAAGGTATTCAAAAAGGTGAAGAGCCTTTAAGATCTGGATAGCAACCACTAGTGGGTTGCATCCTTCTTTTCAAGTGATGAATCAGTAGCTTGTGCTCTGCATGTCCAGAAAGTGCTGTGCATCTCTGAGCTAATTTCCAAAGTAATTATCAAATAGGTGTACACCTATGCCCTCTATTAGCTAACATAGCCATTGGTTACCATGGAGATGGATGAAGACTAGAGGACAAACAATGCTGTCAAAGAAGTCTCCACGAGGGTTATGAAAAGTCCTCCTCCCGCTTGGGATGTTTGATCTCCCGACATTTCATATTTATATTTCTTTGTGTACATTTAATAGACAAGAGGGAGCTATATATATATATATTTTTTATTCTAAATGTTCAAACATATAAAATGACCAGTAAAAAAAAATTGTTAAATTCTTTCCACCTGCTTTTCATGTGAACCTTTTATTCATACCCTAAATATTCCCTCTTAGGCTTAAATAATAAATTAATAAATAAAAAACTGGTGTGAGGGAAGGTAGCAGCAGAATAATCACAACAACTTAATGGGCAAAGTATCAGCAACTGAAAATCCTAACTAAGCAAACAGAAGAGGGGACTGATTATCAAAAACAGTTTTTCATGGAATGAGTGTTGTAAATAAGAAAGTTCACTTAAATCCTATTTGCTGTGTATGAAAATTATGCTTGAATAAATAGAAGTTTTAATAGTAAATTGTTTCAATGAAAAAAATATATTAAATTCAGATTCAAAATGCAAATGCTAGTGGAAAGTTTATTGGTTTGTACAGCAATAACTGTACTTTACAGTAGCAGAGCATAGAAAAGTCTGAAAGAAAGAACAAAAACAATCTGTGCTGTGTTTAGGAGGGCTGTGAATAATGCATTTCAGAAATACAAGAGGTAGTAAAAATAATCATAACCTCAAAACACCCATACGCCCACAAAGACATAAAAAACACACATTTAAAAGAAATTTGCTGTGCTTGAGCAGTGGCTAGGTCATGTTTCACATGATACACCCTGCCTGCTGAGAATGTGTCCTCCTAAAGCAAAAAAACATTTTAGTTGAACTTTTCTTTTTTGTACATTTTCAGCTTCTTTAGGTCTGAATGCCATGATTTATGGTTTAAAATATAAAAGAAATGAATATTCCATCAGAGCGTTATTTTCAGAGTAGTAATTAAGCAAAGCTTTAACAGGTGGGAGGAGGAGGATGGCACTGGATTAAATTGGACAGCTATTTTTCAGCTCAAGTCCAGCTCATTCCCTCAGGAGACATGACAGTGAGCGGTATAGGCCTGCAGAGAGTGGACATTTTCTGCTGTGAAGCACTTTAACAGGCAGCTGTTTCAGAGGCAGGCAGCTTCATAATGGTTTTCTGAATGGAGCTCACGAGGGCAGGGTGGGATGCTGGAGCGCATCCTCACAAACAGACTGCATGGACGGTCAGTATATGCTAGACTGTGTCTGGGCTGTTTGTGTTTATGCTGCACTGTCAAGTTGACATCTAAGTAAAACTTCTATCTTGATACTGGCACTGAGATTTCATTTTTGTGTATGAAGCATGTTTTTTTTTTGGTTTATGCATAGATGTGTTGTGGCCAGGTAGCTCCTATCGCATTTTGTTTACATTCCCAGATCTTTCCAGCTATTTTTCTCGTTAACAAGGCTTATAAAAAGATCCAGCAAAAACATGAGATTGCTGTATATTTTAAAGGACAACCGGCCCTAAATCAAATAATTCAGCTAATAAATTGTATAGATACATATATCTTACACTGCTGCCTACATGTCCTGGGCAATTTTTTTTAATTTTACTGAAGATTTGTTGAAATTTTGCTGTCGTGTCTCAAACCATGTTTGGCTCCCTCCTCCAGTTAAAAACGGGTTAATGCATCTCATTTTTGCTGCAGGTTTAGCAGGGTGTGACCTCACTGAGGGAGAACTGATGTCAGCAGCTCTACCCTGGGCTATACAGTTTTCTGTTCTATTAGATCTCAAGAAATATGGGAAAAAAAGCTCTATCTTGGGCAGTCCCTTTTTGCCAACTCCTTCCTCCAACATAGGGTGGTCTGTTCAGTAATAGTAATTCTTATAATAATAATAGTTTACTTGTGAAAATTAATCAACAGTAGAAAATGCATCAAAATAGGATTTTTTGTTGATCAGTCACACAACTTAACAGCTGTTGGAAAAAAATGAACAGAAAAAGTATAAAAAAGCAGAGTTTGTCGGATTATTTCCACCGCTGACGTTAGTTCCATGGTACATCATGCAGAATGAGCACCTCTGCAGGGCGGGTGGATAGCATGACCAAACAGGAATGAGCAGCACGGCTGATACTGCTTAGCTTGTCTAGCAAATTACAGCACAATGATGCATTTTAAACATCTGACAGACTACTCGATAAAGTTTTTATTTTGTCTTCTCCACGAAAACTCACACTCATGACTCATCATGCTTTTGTCCTCAAAGATCCACGTTTAGCTCGTCAGTTATCATAAAAAAAGGAGCGTCAACGAAATAATTTTATCATAATCAACGTTGATGAAAACAACACTCCTACCGCTACAACTATTTTTTAATACCACCATAACAAATTATTTGACTGCATGTGACTGAAGTAGATTAATTCTCGTGTACCAAATAAATGTGGTACACAACAGTATTGTAGTTTGATTAATGTCTTTTTTCTTTTAAAGCAATTTTTATAAGCATTACAATAACCTGATTCTGTGTAGATTTTTTTCTCCACGCTATTATAGCATAAAAAAGGCTAATTAAAATACTGTACACTGAAGGTTTTTTTTATATATATATTTTCCAAAAAAGTGTCAAAAGTCTTGCAAAGCACTGAAGCTCTCAACATTTATAGGAGCAGGATGTCGAATGGACAGAGGAAAACACTGTATACAATTACCTCTGTCTAAGAAGGGAGGTATGGACTCTTGGGTGTCTCTGATGTGAGCGGGGGACATACTGTAAGAAGTCTCGTATCCTTATTAAAGTGACTTCACATCTTATTGGATCTGGTGAGCTGAGAGTGTGTGAGCTGCATGGGTTATTATAGAAACACCTCAGCTTACAGACCTCTGTGTTTATGTGCTGCCTTCAGATGAGAGACGTGGGAGTAAGCAATCCTCTGCATCTTTATCGGTTGTGGTGGAGTCCACCAAGACAGAGGCCTAATCTTCTTTAAGGTTTAGTGACACATCAGTTCAATTAGTGGCACCCATCAAAACACACTTTGTCAAACATTGGCTCGTCTCTTCTCTTCCTGAGTCTCCCACCATCAGTCTGGCTTCACAATGAAGCCCGTTGTTGCCCAGGAGAATGCCACACACCAACGCACACACAATGACTAACACAGAACAATATAAAAATGCACAAGTAAGCTCACACATCCGGCTGCGTGCACAAACATCAGGTGCTTAACTTTCATTTCACAGCCTGCCTGCCTGCATGACTGAGCTCCTTACAGGTAAATAGAACAGCTCTCAATTCCATTAAGCGGCTTTGCGCATCACCGGTTCTCTATGGCCTGAGTTTTAGTTATCTAATTCTACATGATAAATTCAGCATAATAGCACAGTTCTTTTTGATCCCTGGATTATGGGTGGATATTTTACTGTACACAGAAGGAAATAAAACTTGAGTGATATATTTTTCACGATCAGTAAAACAAGGAGCTAAAGCCTTTCATCCTAAAAAAAATATATGAATCAAAGCAAATACCAGTATAGCACTTTGAGTCAAGTTATAGCTCTTGACAAGATCAAGTTAAAAGTTTCTTCTCTGCAAAATCATTTTTATGAGAAACAGTAATGTTCGATAGTTTAGAAACTCATAAGAAATAAAGTAACTAAGCAAACAAAAGCTCCAAGTGTAGAAAAGACAAAGTTATTTTAGGTAAAATGCTCAAACATTTACATGTGTTATTGGTGTTCGTGATCTATACTAGGAAACTATCGATTACCAACACACAGCTCCCAGGCAATTTCTAAATTCTTATATTTCTCCTCCCTTAAGCTGCCTGCCTTAATTTGAAAACATCTCTCTGAAAAACCTGTTAAGAATTTCAATGTCTTGCTTTACTTTATCCAACCATCGTTTTTTGGTAGAACTGGGTAACTATTATATTATTTCCATATATTTTTGATTTAATTGGCCATTTAGCATTTAATTTCTATTCATTGTTTTGTAACTCAGGCAGTGATAATGCATCAAGCTTATGATATTGGGTTCATAAGAATAATCTGGGATTTTAACAATTTTTTTCTTAAAGATTTTGAGGGAAAAGCTAAAATGATCTGTATGAAATAAAAAAAAGCATTGTTTTTGGGAAAAAATTATAAATTAGCTTAACCCTGAAACATTATCAAAATACTCTTTTTCAAATTTAGAAATAAGATTATGACTATACTGGCATTTGTTGAAAATAAAACAACTAAGAACAATAGGCAAAACATACAAAAAAACATACACTACACATTTTGCATTTAAGATGTAGTTTAAAAATATTGGGGGATTTAAAAGCAGAGTGCTTTCAATGCAAAATAAAAAATAATTTTAAAGAGCAGGGTCCACCGCCAACCTGCACAGATGTATTAGAAATGTTCATCCTGCCGGGCAGTTAGACATGTCCAAGACTCTTTCAAATGTTATACAGAAAAGATGATTTTTTTTTTACATTGTCAGAACATATTTTTAGATGCAGATCTATTCTTTACAACAAATTGTACAGGGTACACCAAGTACATGCTATGCTATTGCGTTACAAAATAAATTATTTAAAAAAAGGACATAATTATTTGTTTCCCTGTATTTTCTTCTTCATGTATTTCGATGACCCATTAAAAAGACCTAAATAGTTGGGGGATTTTAATCCAAATAACTGGCAAAATAGAAAATTGGAATATTTAAATAATAGTAAGCTGCAGCCCTAGATATTATCTAAGAGTTTGTGATGATGATGTCGACTAACCACATTTTCATTATTCCTTACTTTCTATTAAAACAATTATATCCATAACTTTTCCTGAGCTTAAGCAGCTCCATCTCTGGTATCGACATCACGTATTAGTATGAAAAGATGTAAATGTTCATCTAAAAAGCAAGGGATTTTATTAGCCTGCTGAGTTTAAAAGCACGGCATTGAAATATGCATTTCTAACATTTTATTCAGCCAGTTTTGGATTGTGACATTGCAGACACTGAAATTGTGAAAGTTTAGAAGCCAATATATTGTGCAGTTTAACCCTCAGTCCAGTTCATATTAGTTCTGTCTGTTGTTTCAAATTTAGATGCTCAAATGCAGTCAAAATTGCCTAAAATAGACAGAATAAGGCTGGAAGGTAATGAGATAACAACCACACCTGGTCTGCAAGTACAGATTAACCAGCTATTTTAAATAAGTGTTTACATAAATGAATATTCTTTCCTATCACATTTCACTCCATTTATTCCTTTTTTGGGTTAAAGACTATTTTTAGGCAGTAATGGCCTTTATTTTTGTTGGCAGACAGACAGGAAATGGGACAATAGGGAGGCAGAAGAGCTGCAGCAAAGGATATCAGGCCGAGACGTGAACCTGTGACGGTGGCGTTTAAGACCAAAGCCTCAGTAGATGGGTTGAACGTTTAACCTCCGCACTTCCGCTTCCCCCATATCAACTCCCTTTTCAACATTTTCAAGGTTATCTTTGACATTCAGTTGATTATGCCCTCTAGACAGTAGAATACTTACTTTTGCCTTGCTTTTTAAAATTGTTTTTGAAATCATTAAACAAAACTGATTCACTTTTTACACAAAAATTTTGTTCTTCCTTGCTTTATCTAAAAGTTAATGACCTTGTTTTCTTTGTTGCACCATATTTCCTTAGTAATCAGAAAGGAAACTATGGGGTTTTATGTAAAGCATATAAGGTACATGTTCATCCCTAACTCTCTCAGTGCATCATTGTAAGAGAATCACATGCAAAATTGTTTATGTCAATACGAAGACTGCATACAGAGCAATGTGTCACTGCTCCAGGGAACTAGTCTGAGGTGACTGGAGGTAAATTCATGTTCTCTCTTGCATCAATATATCAATCTTACTGTAAATGAAGTTTACAAAGCACTGCAGCTTAGATCTGTGGGCACAAAAATTTAAAAATATGTGAAAGGAATCAATCGCACAACATTGTCCCTTTAATTATGCATGCTACAGCATTAAGTATTCGACACAGTAAGGTTGTTCAATGTGAGTAGTGTCACCTCTTTTTAAACCAGAGTTTCACTTCAGCTAGTCTTTGTTTTGTTGTGGTGGGAGCTCCCAGTGGAGAATGTATGAGGAATTAAAAAGATGTTGGTAAAAAGAATTCACATCATACATCCACTTCCAAAAAGTTTCAAAATGTGTGGACCTTTTAAATTCTTTCTCTGACAATTCAAAACACAAAGATTGTTGTGTTTTATCTGTGTCTGCTAGTGTCTTTCAGCCACCTAGAGCTCAACACAGGTGGATGTTATGGTAGTAATATGAGCAGGCATGTTTACACAAACACATTTCCATACAGCATTGTCAACCTAAAAGATCATTAGGATCTTTAAACTAAATAACAACCTATTCAAATAAAATTGCTGCAGGTCTCTGATTTTATTTATTTGGATACCCCTAAATAAAGCCCAGTGCAATCAGTCAGCTACCTTGAGATGTCCTAAAAGGATCAAACATCAGTGTGCAGTCATGAAACTGAATGGGCCTGATCTTTACAAGGATTCTCTCTGTCTTAAAACAGTTGCAAACATCTTTGTATGTGCGGAGTAGATCTTCAAAGCAATGATTTGTGTTTGCAATTCAGCCACCCAGTGTAGACCCTTCTTTTGCATATGCCTTTACAAACTGAGATGCAAAAATATCTGCAGCTACTGATCTATACTCAATCAAATAAATGGAATTTAAAATAGTCCCTTTGTCACAATCTCTGCAGGCCTTATCTAATTGATATGACATATTTTTACTTTTCTCATTATTCTTAGGATATTTAAACAGATAAATCTATTGTAGTCCATAGCTAACTGATCAGTATCAAATATTTCCGTTGGCTCTCTTGAAGTAAACTGATGTATTTGCTCATCATTATCTCAATTACCTTTAATATAATATTGTAAAATACATTTAATAAAATGTTTCTTTGATTGGAGCGAATAAGCAGCTATACTGAGGTACCAAAGCTGTCTCAAGTTCCCCCACACAAAAGGGTGTTTGTGAAGTCTGTATCCAATTACCACTCCACTGGCTCAGACCGACCTAATTAAGCACATATCACAATGGAAGATGACAAGGAGCCGATGAGAAAACAAAACAAAGGTAAAGGGGACACAAACCCAAGCATCCAAAACTAAGAAGAAAGACATAATCAAGCCAATATTTCAGTGTAGTGAGAAAGGTTTCCACTGTGTTTGACCTTCAGTTGCTTGACACCTCTAAAAACTGTCTCTGGAATAAACTGCTCACTTTATACTGCAGATCTATGTAACAAATGATAAAAAAAAGTGACAAGAAAGGACGAGTATTCTCTTTTGGGATTAAAAATGAAAAGATTATTGGGATATCCTCATGTTTGAAAAATCAGATCTGTGGTTATGAGTTGAGATGCTAAAAAAATGTGTTATGCCAGGATGATTCTGGCTGGATTCTAGCTATATGTCGCTTGTATGTAATCAACATGTGAGATTGGAGAAACAATTGAAGAAAACAGTAGAAATCGCAGAACAGTGGAATCCATCTACCAAAGTAATTTAAAAATTAAACTGAGCATGTATCAAGGAGATGGCAAAGGAATCCAGAGAAACACCAGAAGTACTGTACGGAGGGCCGTGCAGGTAGGCTGTTAGGCCCTGAGCCAATTTGAAATTAGTAAGGCACTGCTCTTTGAGATGGACGCGTAATAACACATAAAAAGAGGTGGATTTATGCGTGACCCATTTTAGTATGACTGGCGCATGTTAAATTTTATGCACCACCTATCTAGGAAAACTTATAGCTACATGAACATATGGTCCATAAATATCACAACAATCAGCTCTTGGAATTAAATCACTTCATGTCACTGTTGGATGAAATGAAGACGCTTTATAAATCAGGTCAGCACAGTCACTATATTTTTGGCATCTTATAATCTTTGACACAAATAGCTCGGAACGCTTTCAATTTTCTTTATAGCTATAAACATTTTAATTGCACAGTAACTCAAAAGGGTGAAAAAGCCTAATGCACAGAAACTGTTCATGACAGGTAGTTAAGATAGTCTGTCTCTGACAGGCCTGATGAATTAATCCAGCAATCCCAGTAGTGACTTGTTGAATTTCTTCCTTTTTTTTAAATCTTTTTATATTTTCTCAGAACCCGATCGGTGCTTGCAAAATCGGGCCCATTCTCCTATTTTCCTCCTTCCTTAGGGAGGTGTAATGACATTGCACACTGAGCTTCATAAAAACAGTAAAACTTGTCTGTGATGCTCCTTTGATTCCTATTGTTAGGAATCCAGTTTGTGTGGGTTGTGTTTTTTGTGTTGTTCTCTCCCTCCACCGCCAGGTGGCACCCGGTTCTCGTTGGTCTTCCCACACACCTGCGGCTGATTGGCTCATTACTGAGGACTATTTGAGCAGTGGGCTGTCACTACCTCAACGCCAGAGTGTTTGCCAGTTTTGGCCTTCCTGCAAGCTGGATGTTTGGCCTTCTTTCCTTGGAAGGATTGTTTGAGTTTCACACTGAGCAGGGGATTAATCTCCAACAGTTCCGTTCTAGTCCTCCTGGATTTCCAAGTGATAGTCCGCTCAATAGCTCCTCAGGATCCAACAAAGTCTTAACCTGTCCGCCCTCCAATGAATCTCTACCTCTGGATAAACCCACACTTACTGGATTCTCGGAAGAAAGTCTTCTCCACTAACGTGAGTCCCGTTTTTTCTGTATCTCCCGCCATTATTCAAAGTTCCCACAGTTCCTGAACTAACCACTGATACTTCCCTTCCCTCTTCCAGTTCCGGTTCACCAGCACACTGAGTTTCTTGAATCCAACCCCCGCTTACCTTATCAATAAACCTGTTAAAACTTTAACCCTGGTTCTCTGAGTGGTTTACTGCATAATGCATTACTGTGTAATGCAGCCAGATAATGTCTCACCAGCATGTCTACTCTGAATGACCATGCTTTATAACACTATAACGCTACTGAATAAAAAAATAACAAGAAAACATCTTAAAGTAAAACATTTCATTACCAGACACAGAAAACACTTAATGGCCCATTACCTCTTCCGTTGAGGCCAAGCTGGTTTATATTTCTCTTTTTTTTTTTCTTTTTTTTTTTAATAAATGACGTTCTCGTTTGAAAATGTGTTATTTCATATTCACTCTATATATTTAAGATCCAAATTAATTTCAATATTTGAAACATTTAAGTCTCATCCACAGGTAGAACTAAAGAAATCTATAAAGGGAGACATTTTTTCAATGAATTGTAAGTGCCATCCAAGAATATAAAAGCCTCAATTCACTCTTTAACTCCACATAAGGACTTTAAAGTGCAAATGTAAATCCTGCATTTACAGTTGAAATAATCCTCCCCCCCTTAACCAATGAACAACCAAGTCTCTACTACTTTTCAAAGAAAATCTGCAGACAAAAATACATTTTAAGCATCCTGTATATCCACAAGGCCCTGACCCATATTCTTTAATCCACTTTTGAGTAGGATGTGAGAAACTATCATGTTCCTTCCCTCTCATTCTTACCAGGACTGTGGATAAGGGAATGTGTATATGGAAAACAGAAACCAGAAATAACCCAAGTGTCACATCATTCTTTCATCAAGGCTTGTATTTCAACCTTGCATTGCATCATCTGAGCTCTGTGGCGGAAAATAAGCCTATTCATATGCATAGTGACTACTAAATGCATGTGTGTCTGTTTGTGTGTATGTTTCATTAAATAGGTCTTGGTAATAAATCTGATGGCTTGGCAGCGCTGTAAAATAGAGCTGGGGGATTTGGTCATGTTCATTGTTCCAGTTTCATCACTTCAGGGTGTTCCTTAGATCAAATGGTTTAGAATCAAGTGTCCTAATAGCCAAAGAGGAAAGCAAGTAAAAGATCATGGAAAAATAGCATAACTTTGCCAGACATACCTGACCACACCCTGGACAGTCATCGCCATTCTCACAGGTTCTACGTCGTGATTGGATGCCTCCGCCACAGGGCACATTACAACGTTCCCAAGACGACCAGGCCGACCAGTACACATGAGGAGGGCAGGGCAGGTGTTCATTACAGTACCTTAAGGGGAAAATGGTAAATTATACCAAAGGATAAGTTTAGTTCTTTATTCAAGCTATCACACTGAGAACAAGATGAACTTTCTAAATGGAAATCAATAATGAACAACAAAAAAAAAAAAAAACAACTAAAACATCAAATCATTATCTCTGAAAGCATAAAAATATAATATCAGTAGGAAATATGAAATCTACTACTCAGAATTGATTTGCTTCTGAGAAACTATGTTATCTCTGAATAAAGTAAACATCTTTGTCAGCTTGTAGATGTGTGCAACAAAATGTTTACTCTGGATATTAAATTTAGATTATGGAACAACTAAGGACAAATGTTTTCACCCTGCTAAATACTGGATATTTATTGACACAGTTTTTCTTTGGTTTAGCCCATTTGATCATTAAATCCTAGGGTGTGACAATTCCGGAACTGTGTTTCAAAAAAGATAATTTCAAGAACATTTCATACAAATCAAAACTATCTAAACTAACTAGCTTTCTTGATGTTTACTTTGGTTGACTGTTGTCTTCTCTTTCCTGGGATGTTCTCTGTTTTCTTTCCCACTCATCTCATACAGGTGTGGGAGCAGACTTTTTAGGAGGTACTGTAGATCGTCTGTGTTGTCCGTTTTTGCTGTTTTGTTTTATTTTCTCTCTTTTAATGTGAACCTTGCTGTCTCCATCTCTGTCTCTCTCCCATTAGCTCTTTTTTCACCTCCCTTTCCATTTCAGTTGTATATGATTCAACTCAGTATTTTCAATAAAGCTTCATATTTAAGTACCAAGCAGAACCTTATGGAAACGACCCTAATGTTGTGAAAGCAAAGCTGTTGAGCTATCTTATAGATGTGGAACATTGATTTCCAGAGCACAAACAAAGAAAAAAAATCCTTTTAATGGTCTGGTTGCTGGTGCAACAGTTTAAAAAAAAAAAACCTGTGAGAGCTTTATGTGCATTTCAACTAACATATATTGCATGTTATTGCACTTAGGTGTAATACGGCAGAAGAAAAAAATGCATTCCTTTTTTGTTAGTCCAAGCTTATATGTATCATTTTTTCTGTTTTTGCTTACATTTTCACTTGATTATTATTGTCTACAATGTAGACATTCCTGTTACATAATGTCAAGACAGAGTATAACTCTGTGTGTGTTGACAGCAAACTTATAACATACTGTAGCAAATTGCTTTCTCTTAAATGTGAGATACTAGTGTCCAATCTAAAATTCTGCATATTCGCACCATATATATTTAATGCTCTGAAAATCCATATCAATCCGTTTTCTTCTCCGGCATTTGGTCTCCGGTTTGCATTTGACCACTGCTGCACTTTAGTGAATGGAAATGTTATGAAAATTGTATGAAACAATATTTCGTTTTGTATATGCTCTGCGTTCTTCCCTTTATTTAGCAAAGAAAAAAGGGTGCTGGAAATGTCTCATATTTAGTTAGCCAGTCATAACCCAAGAGATTTTAAGTCAGATTTCATGAGCCCATCTAAACAAACTCAAAACAGATATGTTCTAGAAGTTCCCTGTTAAAGAAACATTTTTTTCCCCATCATTTTAAGAAAATGCTCATGGGGATTGCCTTAGGCTTAGGGGAGGACTTTAATCCTTTGCACTTCACACTGGTTTGTAAACCCCTCCAGTGAACATTAAAAGTATTGGCTGGTAGGCTGCTACATAATTTCATCATCTGCATTAAAAAGACCACGAGATGATCAAAGTAGAGAATCATCTGTTCATTACTACATCATGGGATCCCATCCAAGAAAACAAATAAGCAAATCAACAACAAGGCATAGAGTGTTTCCTGACCTGTATACAAGCTTGACTTTGTGTCGAAAATACAGACACAGCTCTAGCTTTTGCTTTATAGGGACTGAAAAACTCATTAAAGGATTGCAGGACTAGAAAGTTGTGGCAGAAGAGATAAAAGTCAGACAACTCATGCTGGATATCTTCATTCTACTACTCAATATCTGATAAGCCAAAAACAACAAGTTAATTTGACTGTTTCTTTTTGGAAAATTATCCTAATCTAAAATTACCATTAAATCTTGAGAACAATGTGGTTATTACCCCACTAATCCTTTTGAATTGACTGAGAATTTAAAAAGGATTCTGCAAAAACAGTACTCTTAAACAAAAACAAACTTCTTTCATAGCCAGGAATACGCATGGTCCATGTCTGAGCATATGAATGTATTAAACCACCAGGGACTCAGCTTGTCGCATAAAGCTATAACCATATAGTTCAAAAAGTTCAGAAAAGGAAAAATATATCACAAGTCTAAATGATTGTTTGCATAACTCATTGACATAGGCTCATAAACGCCCAGGAGACACATGCATCATCTTTAATTACATTGTTTTACGAGGCAGTATTACAGCAATGTCTAAAATACTTTAATTGCTTAGTTTTCATTATAATTTATCAACAGAAACTTGCAAGGCTTATTAGAACCATCTAGTTTATTTGCAGCTTTTACAACAGCTATAAAACAGCTTTAATAGCTGTCTTTCTTTGTGCTGTGGTGAGAGTTTGAATTCTTATGCTCAAAATAAGCTTTGGTCAATAAGCTGCACCATTTCCTCCTCAGACTCAGTTAAGCTGAACATTTCTGTGGCAGTATTCCCAAATCTTCATCACTATTCATAGCAACTCAAACAAGACATATTTTCCTGTCTGAATGTGGGAATCTTCTGAGTGGCTTTTTGCTCCACCAATCTTCACTGTGTCAGTGGGTTGATACATGCCAGAGTGAGAAAGTGGCAAAGTGAGGACAAGTTGAATAAAATCTGTCCAATGCACACTCAGAATCACATTTGTGATAAAAGGCTTTTATGTGGTCAAAATATCCCTGCAGGGATGCACCGCAATAATACAATAAAAACATCAGCAATCAAGGCAGCCGAGATTAACTTAAGCTTCAGAATTATCCTCATACACACACTAATCACACAAGTGAGTGGCTTCACTCCATCTTGTCTTATACTTATTCTTCTCCTCTAAACACACAGGGCTGATCAGAGAAAAACGGGGCTAATTACCCGGTATAGGCTGAGTAAGCAGCGTGGACGCTGTCAGTGTGCTGAGGGAAAAGCCAACAGAAGGTTCATAAATGCAGGCATTAACAATCCAGATTTAAGCCAGCAGAGCTGCTGTGTGTGCTCACTTTCATAGCATTTGCCCTAACTTTAAAGGTTTTTGCTGCTGCAGACAATTGGGACTGAACTTATCAGAAGCATGTTTGGCAAAAGACCAAAGAGCCTTAAAAAGGAGGTTTAACATTTTCCCCTTCAATATTCTTTTGCATTTGACTTTGTCTGTATACTGCTTCATGTATTGACATACAGCTTGTGTGTTTGTCTACATCTGAATGGGGAACTTGAGGCACCAATTCAAAACAAGTATTAAGTGAGCAACCTGAATGTGTTTGAAGGGGGACTGGCGAAAGAACAAGATTTTCATAACAGAAAAAAAAAACTTTTTTTAAGGGAAGCGGACATAAAGCCAGTCCCTCATGACATGCAGACTGATCCCTGTGCTTGTTATTGTCCCTGATTACATACATGGCTGACTTCAAATAACAGATATGGTGGAATATTTCGGCCATGATAACAAAGGCTGAACAAATGTTTTTCTAGTGAATGCAGGGATCGAAGCACATATTTATTTACACATCCTCTGTTTGACTTACATGCTTGCATTCTCTCTGAGCTTAGACCAGGTTCTGAATACACTGCTGTGTACGGTGGGTACACAGCCGATAAGCTGATCTGAGAGATATGTAGGTTGTTCGAGGAGAGAATCAGCTCAGGTAGGTATGTAGGTGTCAGACTATTTACAGGTTTAAATACAAAGAATTTTGAAAATGGTGTGGCACCCAATGCAAGGATTTGGAAAGGAGACAAATCTTTGCTGAACCTATGCATCATAGTCAGAGATTTCTTAGACTCCAACCCTAAGCAATGTGCTATGCTGCATTAATTGCAAAAAATAACCTGCCACAAAGGCTTTCTTGCTGATGAACACAATGAGCACCTCTAAGCCTGAGTAGTCGACTACAGTACTCTGCTGGGAAACAAATGTGCATTCTGCACTGTAAAAAAGTAAAAACAAACAAACAAAAACCCTGAGCTATACACACAGATACACACGTACAGTATGGCTTATCCCTTTTATTTATCCTGCAAGCCCACAACCCTACAAAAAGACAGTGAAAGATCACCTGATGCATAAAGATCTCTGTAGCGTGTGGCAGGGAATACAAACACCGACAAACTACAAAGGAAACACTGTCACCAGGTCCAGCTATGCTGAAGCCTCAGTGGCAGAGCGGTTACACCACTTTTTATCCAGATTTGAAGCGGACAGACCTGCAACACATCTGTTACCTGCTCTTCTAACTTCTACCACCCACGCACTCACGCTAAAGGAACATCAGGTAAGAAGTATGCTAAAGGCAGCCAACCCTAGGAAGGCAACAGGACCTGTCTGAGTGCCTGGTAGGGTCTTGAGCTCACTGGGATCCACACCAGGATCTTTAACAACCACCTGCCACACAGCGAAAGCATTAAGAGCAAGCCAGAAAGTGGCTCCACCTCCAGGTGAGCAGTAACTAGAATGGGACAGCAACCAAGCCAACGCCTGTCACTATAATCCCCGAACGGGCAAACAGATGAACAAAAACAGACCGATACTTAGAAAACCACAGGAAGCCTCAAAAGAAATACAAACATTACACAACACACACAAAAAAAAAAGGAAAAAAAAAGATAACTAAAAAAGGTGAAACTAAACATCTAAGGAAACAAGACACGAAACAGAAGGGCTGAAGCAAGAGGAAAACAGCACTATAAGCGGCGGAAACGGCGAGCGGAAAAAGACCGGAGAGAAAACACTGACAAAGAGCAGAATAAAAACATCAAAAAAGCCAAACAAAAGAAAAAAAAAAAAACCAAAAGACCACAAATTGAACAGCAAATAATCAACACATTTAAGAAGTTAAAAAAAAAACAAACAACCAAAAAAAGGACCAAAAAATTTACCACGCATCTAAAGCCACCCTAACATTCAACAAAAAACAACAAAAAGAATACAGAGCCAAAGTATGCCAGAACCCACAAACCGGAAGAAAACTGAAAAAAAGCAGGCAACAGAGAAGGGAGGGAAGAAGGACTAAAATAAAAACCTTTTTTTGCTGTGTAGTAACAAAGAATATGGGTAAAAAGGTATTAAAAAGCATCAGGGTTCAAAAGTCATCCAAAATAATAGGAATGTTGCTTGTTTAAAAACAGTACACACCTCTAAAGCTTTTGCTAGAATTGTTCTTAAATTCAGCCAAGAGTGGACAAAATTTTTTTTTTGACATCTAGAGCAAACCAAGTGGAAAAAAAAACAAAAAGGCCCTGACCTTTTCTAGTGGTGTTGCTTTGTTGACATCTCTTATTGCTTCTTCACCTGATTTCCCCCTTCATTCTTTTTTTTTCGAAACTTGAAAATACAAGCATCTTTAAAAAGGCTGACTCTTCTACACTAAAACTTTGAGTTATGAAGTTGCTTGTCTCTGAAAACTGGATAATTATCAAGGCACAATCCCACCTTGCATCTTCTCTAAGTGGCTGTCAAAGAGTTGAACATATAAAAGGGCACCAATAGGGAAAACTAAGTCGTGACCAAAGTATGATTCCTTACTGCAGGTTAAAAAGAGAAGAATTGCTGTTTTATTTGTATTTCTTTTACATCAGGAAACTAAATTTGTTAACCCTGTATGCATCATAACCTGGAAATTTAAATACAATTATTTGCAAAGCTCTAGTCCTACTTCCACTCTTTTAAAGTGATTTTGGAGAAAAGTTATAATGAAAAGCTCTCTGTTACCCTTAAAGGTCACAGGTCAATTCAGCTTTCAATGAAGATTTCTGCCAAGATGTAAAACTTTTGCACACTACCACATAAGAACACCGTTGTAGTTCTTACCTCTCCTCACGGTTCTGTCCTACACACACTCTACCGCCATGGCGAGGGGTTGGGTTACTGCACGAGCGTTGACGCACCTGGAAGCCTATGCCACAGCTGGTGCTGCAAGGCGACCAGGAGGTCCAGGGAGTCCAAGCTCCATTTCTGTGGTGATTAACAAAACAACATCAGTCAGAACCTAGCCAGACATACATTAAATAATGGATTCTTTCCATGAAAAGGAGAATTTTGAAATTTAACTGGAACTTACTATGAATATTTAATGGAGAAAAAAAAAAAACTGTGTTAATCAAGCTGTAGTTATACATCTCAGAAAAAGATGTCACATAGTACCACACAGATAAATAAAAGTGATAAGACACAAGTTTGTTCACACAATAGCTCTTGAAAATAACATGGCTGCGGTGGATGTAAACACTTACATGAGATATTGCCATGGTTCTAAAGCTTATCGATCAACATTGTGAACTAAATGCGAAAAATACTCGTTTTCCTCATGAATCCAAAAATATGTTGCACCATCTTCCTTCAACTTCTTCTGGTTACGAGGCAGTGAGTTCCTACTGCTAATCACATGTGAATGGTCTGATGTAAAAAAAAGTATGTCCATTCACTTTTTTGGAAATGTAATAATTTCAAGGCCACCAAATAACCAGTAAAGTATTTTTCGTAATTAGAAATTGCACAGTTTATTGGTTATTTGGAACACATCTAATTTATAACAAAATTCTGTGTTACAAAAAACAAGGATAATGAATAATTTTATGCGAGTCTAACAGTCTCACAGCCTTTTACTATGTTGACCACTGAACAGCCAGATTGATATTGTTAACTATTTTAATGCTCTATTTAACATTTTCAGGGACCGGGCTTCTATGAGAATCCTAATTCACACAATGGTTGTTAAAGGCAGAGATTGCGCAGTCTTTTGAGATACCTGAACTTTAATCTATTTTTCTGATATTTTGCTGTAACTGTGACTCAAACTCTTTCCTTATAAACTGACAAGATAATCAAATAGGGTTCAAATGAGCAAAACCGTTTATAATTAATAGTCGCACAATGGAACGCTAAAGAACTCTAATGCATGGTACATCCTAACATACTTTAATTAGATTATTGAGAAACACAAGGCACCTTACAGATATTTATAAGGAAAAACGTTAACACCTCAGTCAGTTTATCCTGTTGCCATGGCTACAGTAGCAGCCAGTCAAAATGGCCCTTCCCCATCCAATGCCAGCCACATGGCAGCCCACTTCCCTCCAACTCCCAGCAAAATTCCCTCCAACTTCCACCCTCTGGAGTGACCCCCTCCTTCTCCTGGGCATGCACAGTTTTTTAATCCGTCTCCACCCTTCCACTGAATTACAGGGTCTGACCAGGAGATGACGCTTGCCTTTAGATCTTAATGCCCACAAATCATGACAGAAAGAATATTTTAATCTTTGTGATTGATGTTTAAAGAGGAATTTTAGGGGACCAGCCAAGGGCCCATCAAGGGGCTACTACTGTAGTTGTCTTAAAAACTGCAGATCTGTAATAAGACTAGGATGATCAACCCTGCAGAATCACTTGAAATCAGCATTCTTTAAAATCAGCATTTAACTTCGAGTGTTGAACCTTAAATGAAGAAGATTCATAAATCTCCAAAATCCATCCTATTACTGAAAACCCGGAAAAACATAATGAAAATCTGACACTGAACAATTATATGGTGTTGATCCTGGATGACTGAATGTGAGCAAACAGGAAATCTGTTTTCAAAGATAGTGAGGAGAACTAGAACTTGAATAATATACCTGGAGCAGTTGGCAACTTCAACACTGATCCCATAGCACTTCTGGCCACCACATTGAGGGGCGGGGTTATCGCAGGCTCGTGTTCGACAAAGACAAGCCCCTGCGCTGCCTCCATCGTTGTGGGTGCAGGCGGACCAGCCTGACCAAGCACCAAAACCTCCATCGACCGTGACATTACGGACCTGTCAGGAACAAAAACAACAGAGAATAAAACATTTTAGAAGCTTTTTTTTTATTATGTTTTTTTTTTCTCTCAGATATTGACTATTTCATTGGTGTGGCTTCCAGAAACATGTACTGTATCTCTGGGAGATCTGTCTCACCAGAGGATGGAAAGAAAAATTATTTTTACTAAAATACATAAAAAAAAAAAAAAAAGAATTGCACATAATCTGCTGCATGTCAAAAATTGAGCAGTTGTCTGCAATAATCATTGGGTAAGACAGAATCTGCTGCAAGGTATAGTGAAATTACAAGAGACCCTGAATATGCAGTCAAAAAAAACCCATAACAGGGTATCAATGAATATATATATTAAGCAAAATAGACATAAACTGTGAATACCTGATATTACAAAGGCAAATAATTACAAGTGTGATGTCATGGTTGTATAAGCCCAACTACAGAGATTCAGGAATATGAATGACTTAAGGATGGTTTTTAAAATGCAAAAAAAAAAAAAAAGAAAAGCCCTTTTCACATCAACAAAAGACGGCATGACTATTATCTGCTTTGGTAGAAGCATAATAATATCTGGCCTCTGCTCTTAGTGGTAATTGAATTTTGGCGTGTGCCTAAATGAGTAACGCTTGGACGAGGCTCGTAACATCTGCAACAATGGGCAGCCGAAGAAGTTAACAGCTACACAGAGCCAGCAAATAAAGCCAATATTGTGTGTTTCACCCCAGGCTGCTGCTGTAAACAGCTAGGTAGTTGTGTATTTTCCAAAAATACACTATATATAGCATGGATTTCAACAAACAAATAAATGAAATTGTTTTTTATAGTGAAGATCAATTTTTTTTTGCTTCTTTTCTAATGATAATGAGGATAGGTGTTTCTGTATTTGAATCATTTTTAGATTATAATGGGAAATTAATTGCAAATACTAAGAGAAACATGTGTTTTTTTATTTTTACAAAGTTTAACATGCAGAGGTGGAAATAGTAAAAACTAAAAAAAATGTGTAACAGATTTCCATTGTACCTTAGTCAAAATATGTAAGTCATTCCAAACCAACTAAAGCTAAATATGAAAGTTTGTTTCACTTTTTATCTAAGAAAGTAAAATAAACATTTGCACCTTTCTGCACATATATAAGACTGTAATGCCAGATGGCACTTGTGAATTCACTGATAAAGCACATCTACTCTCTCTGCCTACACAACACTTCTTAGTGTTAAAAAACCTTGGCTGGCTTTTAACTTTAGACCACCACTTTCCAGAAGTATACAGCCAAGCAGACGCTGGGCCATTTAAAAAGTCTTTGCAAAGTGTTAATGGACTCATACAGAGTGAAACATTAACTGTGATTTTCTTTTGCGTTGTATGTTGAGTTGTGTAAACTATATATAACTTATTTTTCTTGTGTGACTTTAGTTGCGGTATGGCAGGCCAATTTCAATTCATGATTTAATGCTTATAAGTAAAACAGCAATATTGTATTTTTTTATGTGTTATGACAAATGATTGACATTTACATCCTTTTTTTCCCCAGAACACACAGGAGACACTTTATCATTTTTGCATGGAAATGTGCCTGGATTTGCTTTTGAAATCTGAATTTGGCTGATAGATTGGATATCCCTGCAGTGTTATCTTGAATTAGTGGGAGACAATTAAAGGATGTATCTGGCAAACATGGTAAAGGTTTTTCATTTAGCCAACTAAAAGGCCGATGAAGTCTGAGTTGCAGTTCCTTTTTTGCAGCTTTATTGAAGTTCAGGCTGACCTTAAGATGAACTAACTCAAATATCCATCTATCTGCAAATAATCTTTTTCCATGTTGAAAGATAGACTTCAAGTAGCCCTTATGAACCTTCCCAAATTGACAGGCATTAAAAATGTCTCTCCTTTGACACCAACTGATGTCCTTGATCTTTGGCACAATAATGCTCCATACCTGCCAACTTCAAAATTGTGTTCAAGATGTGCAAAACTTTACTAATTTGCTTATTGTTATTTTTCATTTCATGTTAACATCTGGAAGAAAGGCAAGGACATTTTATTTGTAAAGCTCAATTCAGTACATGGACAATCCAAAGTGCTTTACATGTTTTAGATAATAAAATAGAAGAAAAACAAAAGCAGAATAAAAATAAAAACATCTGTAAAGGAAATAAAACAATTAAACCACAAAAAAGCAGGATAAAAGCAAGTAAAAAAAAAAACATGATGAAAGCTGGTAGAGAAGAAAATAAAACTGTTGGATCACAACCTTAATGTAATAATACCCCAGTTAGCTGTTAAACTGCAACACTCAAAGGCAGCTTTAAACAAATGGGTTTTTAACTTGACTTAAAAAAAGAACTCAGGCTTTCAGAACTTTTACAGTCTTCTGAGAGTTTGTTCCAGATAAGTGGAGCATAGGAATTAAGGACTTTTTTTCATCCTAATAATCAATAAAAGCTCATTTATTTTAGAAGAAAACAGTTAAAACTGGCTGCATCTTGTAACTGAAATTGCAACAGAAGAAAAAGTTTGGAATAGGTTCTGATTCTTTCTCTTCTGTTCATGGATGGATAAAATGTTACTAAGCATACACTTGCTGTTTTTAGATTGAGGACCTGACTTGGGTTACAAAAACTGTTCATGTTTATGTTAAACTAGGCAAATATTGTTTCGAGACCTGCTTCATACTTAAATATGAAGGCAACATAAACAGTATCAATCCCCTTGTAAATATTACAACTAGCAATTCATATCGGCAACCCAAAAAGCATAATAAATGATGCAATGCAAATAACAGAGTTGAGCTCATTTTATTATTTCACTGTCTTTATTTTAACATGGCTATTTATGCACATAACTGCAAACATTATTTACCCTTCCTACCAAATGATTATTTTCTGAGAGGCTGAGTGTCAAATGAGCTTTTCTTGTAAATTAGGTTGACAGACGACAATAGGGAAATAGCAAGTATCACTCAAATAAAAATAAGTGTAACAGAATGTAAAATCACCCCAAAAGAAGAGAAATAAATGTTGTTGCAAGATTCTTCGCAGATATTTTATTCAAGCCAGAAAACCAACAAGGCTATGCTATATCCAGTCTGTACCAACTTATCCTTCCAGGGATCTGATCTGTTTTTGAAGCAATCATGGGATGAGAGGCTGGATAGAGCAACACAAAGACACACAGGATAACGGAGCACACTGATATGACCACCTTAGAGCTAAAAATGAAGTATTCATGTATATTTGGCCTTCAAATATCGGCTTGAACTATATATATATATATATATATATATATATATATATATATATATATATATATATAT
>NW_015151050.1:307863-308281 GCF_000732505.1 Cyprinodon variegatus
GATGATAGCGAAGTTAAATATTGTTACAAATAAAAAAAAATATGTTTAAAATAACACAGATAAAGAATCCTCTTCTAATCTACAGTATAGAACTATGAAAAAAATACTATTACACAAAAGTGTTCCACTGTAAAGATGGTGTAGTTTGTTTTGTTGCAACCTGAATTGTGAAATAAACTTCAGTGGAGTTTGAAAACAAAATATGTGTATAGGTTTATTATATCTGGTTGAAAATTATTATTATTTTTTTTTTGGGGGGGTGGGCGTGGAAATGTTATTGTAATCCAAAGGGGGGCCCAGAAGAAAATCTTTGGGAACCACTGCAATAGAGCATCTTTGTGATGTGGTGGAACGGGAGATTCGCATCATGGATGTGCAGCCGACAAATCTGCGGCAACTGTGTGATGCCATCATGTCA
>NW_015151050.1:308650-398392 GCF_000732505.1 Cyprinodon variegatus
TATATATATAGGTGTGTCTACACCTATAGTTCAAGCCCAGCACCTTCTTGCTGTATTCTAGCAGTTTTAAGAACTAAAGTGAATAATTCCACTATTGCTGTCATAAACGCTGAATACAACCAAATGTATCTAAATTAGGGCTGCAACTAATGATTATTTTGCAAATTGATTTATCTGTCGATTATTTTTTCAATGAATCAATTAATAATCTTATAGCGAAAGGTTCCTTAAAGAAGTTTTTTTTATGGATTTAAACCAGGTGAAACTAAAACGTATCTACTTGAGAAGTTCTAGATAGAGGAAATTGACAGAAGAAAAAGTTTTTTATGTATTAAATGCTAAATATTTGTATATTTCTTTTTACAATTTTGCCACAGTTAGACTATTTAGAGTCACTATACTCCAGTTAACAATTAATTCATTACTGAATTAGTTGACAATATTTAGATAATCAATTAATTATGATAAATCAGATTACTGGTTTCAGCCCTAATCTAAATATATATAATATCATGAAAAAGTTTAGTATTTTATGTCAATCATTTAAGAAATGAAAATTTAATATGATATATGGAATCCTTACACATAAAGTGAAATATTTAGAATATAATAGAAAATAATACAATAGAAAATCCCTTTATTGTCCCACAATGGAGAAATTCTGGTGTTTATTTATTAGAATTTGGAAATTTTTGTATTCAATAAAAATAGCCTGAAAAAATTAAGAACCTCATAAAATTTGGACGCCAAATACTGTAAGATCAATAAAACCTAATCATGACATTGTTCCTGATTACGGTTTGCTTCTTAATCTCTGAATGGCCTTTCAAGACTAATACCATTCAGAGATGATGTATTGTATTGTATAATGATGTATTTGTATTCAGTTTTGCACAACATCTAAAACAAGCAGGACAGTGGAAACCCTTGCATTAATGGAATTGTACTTTTAGAGTTGGCCAGTAAAAGCTAAAGAATTTAAAGAAACTGCTAATGAAAAAAGTTATGTATCATTTAAACGATTAATTAACACTAGAAGTCCCAGGATTTTAAGTTTCTCCCTCCATCTGGCAAAGATAACTGCCCCACCCACTCACTGTTGGATGCTCCTGCATACTTCTGCGTGTTGTCACCCCTTCTGAATGTTGCGGTCACTATTGTAATGCAAACATCCTCTAATGCAACCATCCCCAGTACATTATATTGGAGAAAGACTGAAACAAATGAGCATCAGACCATGAGCATATTCCAATGATGTTTCTTCATTATATCTTTTTGCAGTGATATAATGATAGGTTGAACCAGTTCAACAACCACATCTCATATGGGACATAGTTTCCGAGCTGAGGAAAAGTCCCATTTGTCCCATTTAGCAGTTTCCACTAACCCAAGGTGACCTTCTTTCATTTGCGACAGGTATACTTTCTACAATGTACACAACGCTAAGTGCTGTGTTTTCTGCAGTTGAGTTTGCGGATGCGATGTGGCAAAAGTGTGCATCCACAGTGTGATTAACTTGTTCATTTGATCGTCTGTGCAATATCAATCACTGCTGCAGCAAGACAGGAGAAAAAAGTTGATTTAAAATAAAATGCAACCCACTGAAGAGGAGCAGAGACTGAAGTGACTTATGAATAATAGATTTTGCCTCCTAATAAATAGGGCAGATTGATATTAATACATACATATTCCTGAATTCCAAATGAGGAGCTTAGCTAATGTCTAAAATAAAAACAAAATTATTTATACAGTATGCATCTTTGGGGCATGCTACAAAGAAGAAGTTTCTATAGGGTATTTATGTATATCTGACAGATACCTAGGTATGGGTTTTCCATTCACTCACATCCTGTCTCTATTGTCAACTGTGACAGGCGTCAGTATTAAGAACGTGTGAATCTGATTGTCTAATATGAATCAATTCTGCAGCAAGAGAAGCCCAACAGGTTGATTACAAAAAAAAAAAAAAAGACTGACTCGATGGTGCAAACCTGACCCATGGTATGGAGCACAGGAGTGACCTATGAATAATTGGTTTTGTCTGCTAGTAAATATGGCAGATTGCCTTTATTCTATAAATATTTTTGCCTTCGCTCTCTACACTATTCCAACTTAAGAAGCTACCTTCTTTGTACAGATCAGTTATCAGCTGATCAATCTGCTGGCGGCTCATCAGTCATTTCAATAACAGATCTGGCTCATGTCCAGCGCAGTGCCTCGGGCTTTATATATAAAAGAAGATGGCTTGGAAATGTGTTTAGTCTTGAGAAACAGAATAGCTGTCGCAAAGCTGTTTTTACTGCAGAACAGGACATCAATGCAGAAAACAGAGACCAGTTACAGTAGATACTGATGTGCAACCCATCTTTGATTTGCCCTGAAGGACTAGTCTGCAAATATGCTGATGTTTCAATTTGGATTAATGCAAAATTATGGGAAATTATGAAGAGTTTTATTTATACTTACCGGACATTTTGTGATGCTCTGCTCCCACTGGCTCATTCTGACACTTTTTTCCAGAGTGGTGCATTTTTTCAGCAACAAATCCCATCCACAGTATGGGTCCCTGGCTCCTACACATGCTCTAAATGGTGGGAATACAAATGTCCTGATTAGAGGGGGTTTGTGAGTCCGTTCAAACTCAGATATCTGCATTTGAAAAATGGTATAAAATCAACCATCAGGTATAAGAAGAATACGGATGAAGGATATAAGTAGTAGGTTCGATATATATTAAAACATAAGATCCAGCAGAAACAGGATGATGGCGAAATATATAAAAGAAATTGCTGTGGGAAAGAGAAAAAGGACATAATAAAGACTGTAAAATAACAAAGGAAAGCAATATTAAAACTATTGTCTCTGAATGCAGAACATGCATTAGCATCGTGGAACTTTAACTTTACTTAATTCAGTATGCTGACTGAATTTTCGACATCAGCGCAAATATTATCTAAACTGAGGATATTTCAGTAACACAGCTGCATACTGTATGTCTTTTGAATAACCACTGCAGATGGTTTATTGAATGCTAAGAAACCCTTGATATAACTATTTTCATATAAATACATACAAGGCTGCAGTGACAGAGCAGTGAAATATCTTTGGGCTGCATGCATCATTTTGAATGACATTGCCGCTGGTGGAATTTTTTTTTTCTGTTTTATTCGCAAAGTTTCATAACAACAAGACAGAACACAGACAGAAACCGCATCACTAAAGTATGGACATGTGATCTATAAGCTTTAGCATCTATCCCTGTGAAATGTATAAAAAAAGAAGTCTGTTAATTCCCTGTTGGTGAATTAATATTGTGGGTAAAGCTGTGTTGCAGGCCAGCTCTTGTCATGCCAAAGTCAGGGATGACAACAGCTGAGTAAGTGAGAAGCAATGCAAAAGACCAAACGTGTTTTTCCGAGGGACTGGTGATTTGTCATCCAAGAAAATACAACCATTAAAAAAGGCATCATTCTAATACAGCAACATCTAAACAAACGATTATTATCACAAAGGGGATTAATTTAATTGGTATAACCCAAAACTCACATAAAGTCATGTAAAAAAATGTCTCAATTATATTGTTTAGGTAATATACTTTTAGAATAGAAAATTGAGGAAAACAAGCAATTTTATCAAGCAATAATTTTTTTATTTTTTGGTTTCTTAAAAAAAGGAAAATTAAGTAGCACGAAGCACCAGCAAAAATTATGTTTAAAAAATAAATGTTTTATACATATTGTTTCCAACAAAATTAAAGGACAGGCATTTCAGCAGTCATTCACAATGCAGGTAGGCTAAGCCATAAAGGTTATGCTTAAGATGTTGATTGTTTATAGTGATTTATCAAAGTTTACTATTGGAAAACTGAGTAGAAGGAATAAATCTAGAAAACGTCCAGAAGCAAAAACGATGACCACAACCTTGGAAGGATTTTGAACTAACCTATTCAAGACTTTAACATTTAACATCCTGTTATTTCCGATCCAATGTGATACCAATACATGGGCTGAGCATATCGGCTGATATCTAATACTGATCCTATACAGTTGTTGAATGAATGAACCATTAATCTTGCCATGTGAGCGAACGCTCTGGCCTTGACATAAACATTGTTAATAAAAAAGTAACAAATGAACACAGATATTAATTTACTTATTTCTTAACAAATAAGCAGCAAAAAGAAAGAAATAACAAAGATCTCTTATATCTTAAATTAAATCATTGATATCTGATCCAGGTATCAGATCATTACATCTCTACTTTAAAAGGGATTAACAAGTTCCACCACACAGACATGTCTCCAACACATAAAATACAGTGATATTCTTTTTGGTAAACAATTACTTCACCATAAGAAACAGCAAATGTTTCTTATTTAGGGAATTGTGATCAGTGGTGTCATGATCTTGGCTGTAATGGCTGGCCTAATTGCTCATTTCATGCACCTGCCTAACTCTGCCCAGTTTCCTATTACTGCTCATCTTATCTACCTGCTGCTGCTTCTATGTATACAGCTCAGTTCCTGCCATTGTGGCCAGATTATTGATGCTGATGCTCTGTTCTAGTACTAGTTCTAGGGGGCCAGTAGAGAGCGTTTTTAGCGTTCCATAGTGTTCCTGATATCCTGACCTGTTCTGCCTTTAAACCACTGAGCTTGCTTGTTCCCATCTGAACATTCTGCATGAACCATCTATGGACTCCTGGAACCCTCAACCAGCCTGTTCCTGTTCTGATCTGTATCCATGACCTCGCTTGGACTCTTGCATGTTCTCCTGGACTGCAGCATCTGGGACACTATGGGTGGCGCCTGCTGCATCTCGCTGGCAGTCCACTGGCTGGATTCTACTGTACTTTGTTCTATAGAGAAGGACTGAACTGTTAAACCATGTTAGTGACTCATATGGATGATCACCCTCCGTCAGATTATTATGTCCACTAATCTGTGTTTTTCAACCAACAAGAGTCTCCAGTGATGGACGGTGCCCCGCCCTAGCCACTGATATTGCAGATCCACAGCCGGCTTTTGTTATTTCAAATAAACACTTTTTAAATTATCCCTGAGTCTGTCTCGCCTTAAATACTGGGTCCTTCTGTCTTGTTTAGTGACAAGTGGTCTAAGTAAAAAAAAAAAAGTATTTGAAGTTTTCAGAGTTAGTGATAGCTTTTGATAGCCATCTGATCTGTATTTTTACCAGTTTTAAGCCAGCAATAGCATCTATTAACATATTTCAAATAATCTCATACTACCCTTGCAAACAAAGTGTATTGAAATGATGCTTTTTTTCCCATTTAAACTCAACTTCCTGAAGGTACAAAAAGTACCTTGTGAAAGACCGTAGTATCACTTCACCTAAACTAGCTTTAACCACAACCCATATGAGCATCTGAAGAGGAAGCAGGAAGACCTTTTTTATACCTTCCTCTACCAGGTCCAATAGCAGATTTATTCAATAATACAGTATGCTGCAGTAATGCGGTAATTCATGGAAAATAACCTCCAACACATGGACATGCTTTTCCTAAGGCTGATGTTTCTTGATTAGAAATCCATTATAAGTTAGTTTTAATTTTTTAGGGAATCTCAATTTTTGGGTATTCATTAGGTGTTAGCCACAATCATCCAAATGAATTCAATTACATAGTTGAACCATTAAATAAGGGAAAAGAGACTCACACTGTTTAATACCTTTCATCGAAAAAACACACAATGTGCCTTCTGTATCTATAAAGACAAGGTAATGTTAATGCTTAATGTGAAAAGAGAGAACTGAAGCAAGGATGTCAGTGCTAATTTTCAAAAGCTGCCCGAGGTCTTCTATTTTATCCATCCATACATAAGAACTACAAAAATGCCTTTTTTTTTTTTTTTTTAGCATTACAGAGGTGCCCATAAATGTAATATCAATAATTATGCTCATCTAATGGCGACAAAAGTATGTCCTTGCTGTGGTTTCTTTTCTTTGATCTTTTTTGCCTTTTCAGACTATTTCAACCTTCGTGTAAAAAGAGAAAGAATGAAGATTGATAAAGAGGCTGCAGGCATGTTTTACAGAGCAACAGCATAGTAAAATGAGGCATTAAGGCTCAATGTGCAATAGTAACAGCTCGATGGGTAAACCGCAAGAAAAATGAAGGTGCAATTCTCTGTGCAATGATAGATGGGATTCAGATCCTGACTTTTTCACACCCACCTCTAGCTCAGAGATGGAGTGCCTTCTGAACACAGAGAAACCAGAATAATCTGATAAAACTAAAAACAAAGAAAAAATCAACGGTGAGCATAGGATGAAGCACAAAAAAGAACAGAAAGTAAAGTAAGTATGTGGTTATGTCAGTCAGTCAGTAAGGGAGGCAGTTAGAGGGCAGCAACAAGCACCTTCAGCGGATCAGACAAAGCTCATTTGGTGGATTTAAACTTCAGCAAAGTCCTGGTTCTCTCTGATAAAGAGCATCTTATGAAAACAAACAAAAAAAGGATAATTTTTGTTGTTTGCACATCTGCCTTTGGCAGCTTTCTATTAAGATTTATAATGTCTGCTTTGTGCACAGACTCACTCTCTGCTCTTGTGGTAGCTACACCTCTTCAGAGGGATCTTGATGACCTGGTCCCTAAAGCCCACGTAAAGCTCGCTGCGGCTGTGCAGGATCAGCAAGCTCCGTATCGGCTGCCTCTTCCTGGGCGGGAACAACTCGATCTCTTCCAATAGGCAGCTCCCTGTGGACTGGTTGAGAGGAGACAGCACTTTTCTGATAGTGCCATAATCTGGAAGAGAAAGTAGGGGGAAGAGAGGATTATGTCACAAAAGGGGCAAATAATTCACTAGAGAAAAGGTAAAGTAATGAGGAAAAGAGCAAAAGGAAAAAGGATAGATGAGAGTTTGAAGAGGGAAAAAACCCAACAAATAATATATGCTGAATTTACAAAAACTACACTCAACACTCTGTGAACTAAAGAACAATTGCTTCTTGTAAAAGAGGCTGTGAAACAAGGAATTTAAAGAAAAATGGGGCTGGATGCGCAAAGCCCTGTTAAAGCATCAATATGCAGCGCTGTAGACGTAACAAGAGAGCTGATGAGACACCTGAATGCATGAATTTTGGCCTACTTCTCCGTGAGGGAATATTCTACAGTACAAAAATGCTTTGTAGTTGTAAAAGAGAGAGAAAAGTGTGGAAATCTGTGTCACCATGAGTACTTTCTGACCTTTAATTTTGTTTAAGGCAGGCCCAGTGAGACCCACTTTGAGGAAAATTTTCTTTTGGGAGGACTAAAACAAACATAATCCATTATACATGCAGTCCCCTGGGCAAGCCAAAGGTAATTAGGTGTACAGTGGATCTGGAAAAAGATGAAGGGCTAAATGCTAATAGGTAACTTAAAGGCAGAAAAAGTTCAGTTTTGCCTCCAGGAGTGGTCCATTGTGGTCAGTAATGCTGCTGCACTTCATGCAATACAGTATGTAAAATGAGGGCCTTGCACCTTTCAGAATGAAAACTAGATTTACATTTCTTTGTCAAAGTACTCGTACCCTTTGATCTTTATCAGATTTTGCCATACTATAACGTAACTACAAACTTTGTCATTGTCTCACAATGCTTTCTATGATTCAACGTTTATTTATCACACAAAATCCCATAGATATTACTCTCTAGTTTGTGGTTGTATCATCATGGAAAACCTTAAATGGGGGTGAAGTGTGAGAACCTGATTTAAACATTAAAATGTGCTAAATCATGGCTTACATTAACCCTCATGCAGCATGAAATATTTTTGCAAAGCTGTATAAAAAACTGCAGTTAAGGTATTTATTACTCCTCAGTCCTACAGATTTTTTTCGTTTTGCTATAACAATTACATGGTATATTGATACCTTTTTTAGCAGATTTTTTTTTGTACAGTGGAATAAAATGGCCTTCTTGGAAGCTTAAAATATCACATAATGTCCTATTTTCTAATTAAGGAGGTATTAAAGTGCTGCAGTGCGCAGTTTTCTGTCTGCATGTGGAGCCTTTCAGACCTTTTTCATGCATTTAATCTATGATGTGCCAAATTTTCCTGTTGAGTTAACTGCTATTAAAAAGAGGTATATGCTACTATAGTTAGTAACAATTTTCTTTCTGGGGCATGAACCTTTGTAAATGTTTCAGATGCTTTTAATCCATCAAGATTAACACTGAAAAAGAAAAAAAAAAATTCTGCTGATAGGCAGGAATTATTACAGAGGCTGAAGAACAGTTTCACTATTCTGCTCAGCAAGCTGCACGATTACTCGAAAGAATCTTGCCCTTCGACATCTTTGCACTCCCGACTGGAGCTATTAGGTTTTCCCACAATGGCCTCAATCAGCGGGGTGCGTTTAGGCGTTAATAACAGTGTGTGATTAGGTACAAGCCAATGGCCCTGGCAGCGGTTCAGATGTTTTCATTAGCGTCTGGTTAGTGTCTGGGGAACTTGCAGTGTGGGCAGCTCCGTTTCAGTGCTGCATTGATCACGGCAGCGTACAAACAATGAGAGGGGAGTTTTAGCGGGAGATGCCAAGCAGGGATGAAGGGAACTGACACAGACTCTGTGTGAGTTTATGGGTGTGTAGTTGTGTGTTACAGTGAGAGTCACTGTACATGTGCTTGTACTGCATAGAGTATGCAAAATATCCTAAAATAACATCCTAGCTCTTTAGCAGGATGTTGCCATTTCCCAGCGGGCCTTTGTGGTACATTAGCCGAACGAAATGGGTCACTGCCTTTAAAGTTGCGTTCAGCGCACCTGTTTGCTGTCCAAATGTGATTTTACAACAGCTCATCAAATAACGACGTGTATCTAGAGACTTTTTGATTCTGTTTTCAACACTTTGCCAAGTCTAACATCATTAGTGGATAGCATCACCTTGATCAAACGATCTACTAAAAGCAGATGGTACCAAACATACACATTGGACAGAATAAATGTTTAATGGCTCAACATGTGTGTTATTTATCCTTCATTCGTCTCTCTCTAGACACATGCCTGTTGGCTGTTTTATGATGCATACTGATGAGGGTTTATATTGTAGTGAAATACGGTTTACTCGTTCTGCGTTTAAACCTCTATATATATATGAGTGACTGCATAATGATTATGAACACATGGGGAACATGTGTAGGCAAAGAATCTCAAAACCCATAATGTTAAAGTGAAAGCTTTGATGTCTTCGTGATGATGATACAGATTGACTGGTATTGTTCTCCTTCTTGCAGGTCACTTTTTTTCATGTGCTGAATGCTTCTCAAGGGCTTCAAGCTCCTTATAGCTACAGCTATAAAAGTAAAAATCAATCAAACATCGGAAGATGAAGGAAAGTTTTGTTGGTTTTAATACTTGATTTTCCATCCACATATTGTCTCATTACTCATTAGATACATACAGTATCCTCCAATGTATTTTATTGAGATAATAATAACTTACCTAAATAAACATAATTATTTCAACTATTTCCCCAGCTTCTTATTTTTTAGATGAACTATTTTACTGTAGGTATTTCTGTTTGTTAGAAGCAGGAATCATGTTTACAATATGTATAAAATACTCTATTACAGTGCAGTATTTTACTGTTTATATTTTAACTCTTAAATACTATGTTATTCTTAAACATTTGTGTGGCCGTTTTTTTTTTCTATAATATTTTTGCTGCTGTAAACACCAGAATTTCTTCATTATGGGCCAAAAATGCGATTTTCTATTGTATTCTACTCTATTTTTTTGGGGGATGTGTGGGGCCACAAAACTTCTATTACTATTAAAACAGATTTAGTAAGATTTTTTTTTTTTGTAATATGTACGGCATACAATGTCCAATTTCAGATTTAAGAACCAGTGTATTTTCTATTTTTTTGACAGAGGAACCATAACAAAGTTAAAAATGTATAAAGAAAAACAATTTAATACATTAAACTACAGCTAATGGATGAAACCACACAGAAAATAGCAGGCTTCTATGATGTTTTCTAATTGTTTTTACCAACACTTCCCTCTAAAGTAAATTTCCTTTATTTATTGCCAATGAGAATAAAACAAAAAATCAGAAGTGCTTGAAATATTCAGAAAATTACTTAAAAAAACAAAACAAAAAAACAGGAATCTGTGAACAATAAGTAGAAAAATGCACATGTTTTATTTCTAATCTTTAATAGTAAAAAAGCAAAAAATAAATAAATAAATAAATTACTGTGCCAGTTAGGAGTGTGGAAAAAAAAGAAAAATTGATTTTGTCGATATGTTGTGATTTTTGGGTGCCCGATATAATATTGATTTTTCTTTTCCTAATATCGCTTTAAACAAAACAAAACAATTTACCTAAAACAATATGGGAAAATTGGCTACCTCTGTAACGCCCCACTGGCATATAGCTGTGCTTTTGCCGTGCACCGCTGTGCCATACAGTATCTGTAGTTAAGGCACTCACAGTGGAAGACATGGACTAACTCAAACTCCAAACAACATGGAAACCAAAATAATGAAATTATGAATACCTTCTTATGAAAATATACTGCACTTGTTTTTTGATCTATTTTGATAGCTAGGAAAAACATTACAATATACAGTGATATTGCAATATCGTGATAATATAATATCGTGACCCAATTTTGGAGACACAACACCCATGCCAATACTAACCCCTAGTGCCAATGATAAAACCTTGTCATATTGATCTTTTTTTACTATAGAAACATTTTTACCAGAAAGTTCTATGTTACTTACCAGTGGCCAAATAAATGATGTGGAAAAGTGTGTCTTTCCCTTGCACCACATCAACTGCAATATGACTGAAGCGGACATTGTCTTCCATGAAATAAGGAACAGGAACCACAGGCTGGACCACCTCGTGCATCAGTAGAAACTTCTGTGCGTCCTGCAGGTTTCGTTGAGTTAGGTTCACATAAGAGCCAGAGTTGATGGTGCCGCACTGCAGATGTAGAAAAAGTATGAGAAAAGAGGAAATTAGACTTCATAATATCGATAAAAGCCTGAGCTTTTAAGGATTGCAGGTTAATGAGCTTAAGGTTTTTTGTTAAGAAATAAACCCTGAGACGGAAATGGGGGATTGAATGATTAAAGGAACAAGGATTTCAGGTCGATTGCCGCCTCTTTGAGTTGGTTTTCTTTCCTTCCGACCTAAAGGCTTTGTAGTCACAGAGGTTGATGGAAAGAGACTGAAGGAATGTTTCACTGAGTGGGTAGTTATCTCTTTTATTAGATTTCTAGCTCATATGCATACATATTGCTGTAAGGTTTTATTGGTACTTGGGTAATAATATTTCCTGATTGTGTCATTTCTCAGCTTAAAAATATTAACTTTTCAAAGGCTTTTGCGACTTCATGGTTTTCATTTTCAGTATGTAACCATTAAAGGCATGAAAAAAATCTTCACTAGCAGATGCAAAAAATCTGTAGTCACATGTCTAAGTATGATGAAATGTTTCTGATTATATTATGTCACCCTACAAAAAAGTATTAATTTGAATTGAAATAAAGCAAGATTCATGTCACAAAGTTACAATTTGGTATACTTAATATTTTAGACACTTTCAATGTTTTATTTCTATTTTATTTCATTACTCTCTGATATAGAGTTTTAAAAAGGAATCAAAGTAGAGCTCATTACTCATTTCATAGCCCTGCTTCACAAAGAAGTTAATGATTATGTTCAGTTACTTTTAAAGACTGACATTTAATTTGTAATAGCTTCAAAGCAAGGTTTTATTGCCTTGACCAACTGTAGGAATAATAACGCACTAAAAGCTAACAAGCGCAAGATATGTAAAAAGTCTTTTTACCGGAGATTAACTTTTTTCAGGGGCACTGGATTATGTACACAAGTCACAAAATAAAATAATGTTGGTTTAAATTATGTGTTTCTCAGATTTATCTATTCATACTGTTCTCAAAATACTGCTTAAACCAAATGCTCTGCCAACGTATTGATATCCCATTAGCCTTTGCACATTTGGTCACATTACAACCATAAACTTGCTCTGTTTTAATGTTATTAGATATTAACAATGAGGGCTTTTTATTATTATGCTTAGTGATATTTTCAGTTTAGTCTATAATCCATAAATGGAAAGGACTGGAAAGACGGAAATTATACAGAGAAGCAACAAATATGACCATTGGGACACTCTTCAACTAATTCATACTCTCTTAACAAAGTCGGCCTAAGAAGATTGCAGTTTTTTACTGCCCATGTAAGAGACATACAAAATGCGTTTGCAATATGCGTCAGAATACTCATGCCGCATGGTTATTTTTCCATTCTGCAACATAATGGTATGACAGTAATGGGGATCCTGGTAAGGTTTGATGGGAATATTGATAGAGCTAAATAAAGGGTAATGCAAGAAGAAAATCTGCTAAAGGTGGAATTGAGTATTAGCTTTACCAAACAATTAGCTACAACTAAAGGATCTACCTATTCATGGACCAGTCAATGCCCAGGACGACGTTCAAACTAGAACCTGTGGCAAGACTTGGAAAATGCTGTTCACAGATCATTTTCATCTCAATTTTGCAAGGAATATTTACAATAATTTTCTCTCTGTAGGAGTAAAGTCCACAGAGTCATACACCACAAGATTTGCAGCATTTTCCAGGAAAAGAGTTGATGCCAGGATGGTTAATATAGTTAAACGCAACACTTTTAGATTAATATTTAGATATAAAAGACATTTTTTAAATAGCTTTCTTTCCATTTCATTTTCATGAAATGCTTTATGTAGTTTGTAGTGTAAATATCCCCAAATTAAATAATAGATGTATTTCGTATTATGATTTATCTGTTTTGAACTCTTTCCTATTGAAGTTGGGATGGAAAAAATATAGGACAAAGCCAACAGATCTAAAGCTGCTGCCTGCTGTTTTAATGATGGTATTTGATTGTGCATCTGCTTCAGGGTTTCAGATGCACCTCCATTTCTTTGCAGAAACTGGACCCTGGCAGATGATTCCTTCCCGGCAGAAAACCTTTAAACGTAGCATTAAGGACATCTTATGCAGGTTACCACTTGACCTTTATCAGGCAGATGTCAAACAGGAAGGGATTTCCCAGGCTAGTGATCAGATTAGTGTTCAAGCAAAATCAGGAGGTGGGAAATTGCAACCCTCATTCAGTCGGACATTCACCACGTTTCTAGGGTCTCAAGTAAACAGCCTCAGGTGATGAACAATAAGTCAAATGTTCAATACTGCACTTTTAAAGTTTTGTTTTGTAGTCTTTTTTAGTGTTGTTTGCATGGATGTTAAAGCGCGTGGATGACTGGATTTTCCACCAGAAAATGAGAAGGTATCTGACTCTGGCCTCTGAGGCTCTATCACATATGTGGATGCTCTGTAAAATTAATGTTACAAGCAAAGTCAAGGTGAGGGACACAACCATCATTTGGCCGAGGGCCCATCCAACACTCAGCTGTCTGCCCCTCTCATCATCAGGCCAAAGTGCTCTGCCAGGATGACATAAGTGACACTCAGATGCACAGTTGCTTTACAGCATGTTTTTGTAAAATGGACATGTGTTCAAAACATCTTCCTTGTATCATGGCATGGTATTTTTGACCCTGAGCTTTATGAGTAACTGTTTAACACTTGGCTGCAAACCTTCAAACAAACCTCCAGATGTTTTATTTGGGATTTTAGGGTATAGCCTAAGACACCTCGAGCTGTATATCTAGAGGTATTTTTCCTGCTTAAAGTTTACTTCCATTTAAGTCTGAAGTTTTTTGCAGCCTCTATCAGGGTTTAATTCAGCTCTATCCATTTTCTCACCACCTCTGCTAGCCTCCCTGTCCCCAGTTGGAAACGTAACACCAATTAAGCACCATACTGCATGCTTGGGGCGGTGCATTTAGATGGACTTATATGGTTCATTTCTCAAAGTTTTCAACAATTTCTTCTTGCCTCTCTTCCAAAAATACATATTCAGGCATATTGTTAAGTAAATTAACATTTTTGATGAGAGTGGCTGGAAGGGGGTTAATTACAATTTTGTTTAATTCAGTTTTCCTCTGTGTCTTGGTTAAGTTAATTATAGGTTTGTCTATTTTTTTTCTCAGTGGCAAAGGAAGTTTGAGTAATTTTTAGTAAGAAAAACTGTCTTTGTTATGGTGGCTCAAACGTTCTATAACCACGTTTTAATTAGTTTTAAAAGAGAGGATGAAAAACATGGTGTAAAATAAACATCTTAAATTCCTACCTTTCTCTTAATTTCTCATCTTAGTTCTTTATTTCATCTAGACCAGCCAGAAGGCAGAATATTGGAAACTGGTTCTATTTGACTTTATTCAGGGGTAAAGAAGGAGGAAATGAACAGGACACAAGAGTTCTTTTGATTTCTATTTTGCAAAAAAGCTGCATCCATGTATGATTTTCCTTCCAGTTTTAATTCTACTTTGTCTTAGTCTATCCTATAACGTACGTTAAGATTTTGCTTGTAAGGTGACAAAACACATTAAAAAAAGATAGATTCTGAACACTTATCTCAGGCATTGTATAACATTACCTCAGTGTGAATAGAATAGCATGAAAACTGCTGGTCTAATTAATTCAAATGACAAAAAAATAATTTGCTTTTGGCTGTTAGTCAAACTTAACAGATGCTCCTCTTTGCATGGATGGACAAAGACCATATTCTACAAAAATCTGTTATAGAGTGACATAAAACCAATACAATACATTCTGTGCAGTAGGTGGTATTTGACTTTAATGCCCAATGAACATGACTCATTGTCTGAACAAACCATGGTGGCTCAATTGAGTGGAGGGATTTCCAGAGACTCAGAGTTAGGCTCTGAATCAAAGAGTGTGTCTGTACTTGTATATGTTACCTATTTAGAACAATTTTCGGTATATTTACTAACCTTTTAAGGACCAACTGACTTTATGGGGACCAAAGCCTGGTCCTAATGTGGTGAACCCCAATTCCTAATGTTAGGTAGACAGTTTAAAATATGGTGTGAATTAACTTTAGGTTAAGGTTACGTTTACCGTATCTTAACTTAGGTAGTGTAGGGAATATGTTGGTAATGGTTAGGGTAATAGGTTTGGGTTAGGATATAGAAATGAATGTAAGTTACCCGGTAGTGAAAAGTCCCCATAAAACATGGAAACACAACATGCCTGTGTGCATGTGTGTGTGTATCCTAGCTTGAAGAGGAGCTATAAATCTTGTGGTTGTAAATCTTTTCCCCCAACATTGACAAATACTTGATGAAGATGTCACTGAAAACTAGATAAAGTGAGCCTTACTCCATCAGCAAGGTGCAACCATTGTACCCAAGCTTAATTTGAGAAGATAGGGGAAGAGGTGTGAAACAGATACACCTGTATGCCTGAGACACAGAGAAAATGATTGCGAAGGACAAAATCCTCCCCAGTGATATTTCTGTAGCACATTGAAGAGCAGATAAGAAAAAAAATAATTATTATTGATAATTATAGCTAAAATATTTAGCTGCTGACAGGCAGAAAAGTGAATGCATGCTGGCAGATAATTGTGTTTAATGTAACAGCTTTATTGGTGAGTTGGCATGTACATATTAAGCATACCATCATTAAGCATCTCTTGCATGTTTTGGCTTGGCGGCAACATGATGAAAACTTATGATGGCACATGCCTGTGATGCAAGTATCACCCACTGGTGGAAACCCTAACAGCAAATTCGATTCCTCACAGAGAACTAGGTGGATTAGCTTCGCCACTTTCTGCTAAGCCGGCAAAAAACCGAGTGCCAATTGTCTGCCAAAAATGCATTTCCTTTGCATCATCACTGCCACCTAAAAGGATAATAAGAGGCTTCACCAAACCCCTTGGGGTTTTAGTATGCAACAAAAACATAAAATCTTGCCTATGCAAAATAAGTCAAGTTTATTAAGAACGACAACTCCAATACATATCTTCAAGGAATGAATGACCTATACAAGAGTTTATAATGAGCAGGCATAATGTGTGCAATCTTGAGAGAGGAGATTCTTAATTGAAAATTAGATGTTATATGAAGAGCTTCCTCTGAGGTGAATGAGTGAACAACACTTTTTCATCATTATGTGAGCAAAAAATGCCTCTTCTGAAAGATTGATTGTGTATTTATTCCAATCACATCAAATGTGAGTATGTACTGTAGTTGTCTTTGGTTCAGTATTCTGATTCACACTGTAATATCGCTAACTTGGTGTTTAAATACAGATCTCAAGAGGGAGGATTTATTTCCTTGTAATACAAAGAGTGCTTTTCACTTTGTGCAGAAATGCAAAATCATATAAAGATAAAGAAAATCACTACTAAAAACTGAAAGTACACATGAAACTTATATTAACCTTTTTGGTGTTGGTTGTCTATCCATTAACGTCCAACATATTTTACTTAAAACTTTTACAAATGTAAAAACAAAATGTGCACAAATACTAGAAAGGTAAAACTGAATGTTTTTTTCAATATGAAAACAAAATTGCTCATTTTTTCAGCTGTGACATTGTAGTAATGATATTAATGTATGCCGAAAATACAATGTATTTATGTTTGTTTAAGACTGAGAAATCATATTAATAATATATTTTCACTGTACTTCCAAAATGAAAACAATATTTTTTGGTAAGTGTACTTAAACAGTTGTTGGAAAGGCAATGATTTTTTTTTTTTGTTCTCAACAATCATTTGCAATTTAAATTTTTAAATAATAGATTAAATATATTTAGGTATATGTCAGTTTTTTTGCAGTTGTAATAATTAATAATAACAATATATCAAAAAACAAAATATGAAACACTACACATCTTATATCAGCTAGTGAATGAATAGATAAATGACTGATTGTAATGTGGAGTGCCATGGAGTCCTTCAAATTGATAAAGAGATAAACAAGTCCAGACCTTTATCCTTTACACCATAAGTATATAACATTTCTATTGTTTTATTCTCCTCATAGTCGTCACAATTTCCTTTATTATAGTTTAGTAAAAGTGAAGAATTAGGTCATCCGAGTTTAAATATGATCCTTTTATTAATCTTTCTTCTCTCCTGCTCCTTCAACTCCTACTGTCTTTTTGATCCTATAAACCATTTTACTTTTCTGCTTCTAATACCCATGTACAGCAGTTTGAACTATTTTTCTTCTGAAATATGCTGTATAAAGTTGTCTTACTTGCCTTCTTCTGTTAGCTTACCTTCTCTGCTCTCTTTCTTCAATATTTGATTGATGATACTCTTTCTCTTTGATCATTTATAGGTACCGTAGTCCTTTAGTTAGGTTGATTATAACTCTGTGTTACATAGCACCAGGAGTTGAAAGTAACTAGTTACATTTACTCACATTACTGTGATTAAATACAGTTTTATTGTACTCTTTAAAAGTAGTTGACAATAGGTGAACGTTTACTTGATTTGGGTATGTAATAGAAGTTTTCACCCAGTTACATCTAAAGTATATTTCTTATTGAGTGTTAATAATAACTAAGTGAAAATTAAGTGGGATTAGTAATCAGATCCTAACATGGATAGAGGCATCAGTCGGCCTCTGGTGGGTTAACAAAAATTTTTATTTTTACTTAGTTAAACTGGTCTGTAAAGTTGTTTTGCAATATAAATATGGTTTGCAAAAAGAGATTTCACTGTCTGCATAGACAAACTTTAGAATGAGCCCACAAAAGCAATTGGACGTACACTGTAAGTAAAAAGCAATTTAAAGTTTTGTAAGAAACATTGAATTTTCATTACAGTGGTGAAAGACATGCTAATGTCTTTTTGTCTTAATGTCACTGCAAGTAATCTTAAACTAAAACTAGCATTTAAGCATGAAAAAAATGCATATTTAATTACTGCATGTAGCAGTCAATAAGTGGACAGTATCTGATTCATACATCCATGACCTTATAAATATGCTATTGTAGCAAATAAATGTAACTAATGTCAGTCTTTTTTCTGTTGGTTGTGATTAGAGTTTATGCTGCTCAAAACAGAGGATTAAGATCTCAGTTTGGAGTCTCTTTTTAGCTAGGAGTGATAGTGGATATTGGAAAAAGCAAGGGATGAAGATTAGAACTAGCAGGCAGCGGCAATTAGACCAAATTTACCAGGGGGGCAGGGAGGGGCCGGCGTTTTTTTTCCTTATTGAGGTATAAAGTAAAGGAATAACATACAAACAAGTCCAAAAAACCCTCCAAAAATCAAAAACAGGACAAGATGGCATCATTAATGATGCCTTCATGTGGCATCATTAATGGTAAATACCAAAAGCCGACATGAAAATTGCACATGAACACCCACTCACATGTCATAATTTCCACTTAAAAGCTGGGAAAATTCTATTATACCTGAGTTAACGAGATGCGATAAACTTTGAATTTTCAACATGGCGGAAAGAAGATAAACTACAGTATTCTGTATTGTGAATACTGCATCGTTAAGCGTTTCTCCTGTTGTGTTTGTAGCCCACACTGTGACTTTTCAGAAATATATCCCCATTTAAACTTGGGTCATTTTTTTTAAAATGACTGTTATTGCTTGATTTTATCAGCAGTAAGTCGATGCATTTGATGAATCATCTTCTTCATGTAGCAGACTAATTAGGAAGTCTATTACTGTCTTGCCAAACTAGCAGGTCAGGATAATCTTTGCATCCAGCATGTTTCTCTTCTCTACCACAATGAAAGCACGTGAACACAATGTCCTGGTAATTTCCACTTTACAAGTGGAAATGGTTCTTTACTAGAATTAGTGTCTTGTAAGTAAACTTGTTAACATGGTTTATTTTTGTGCTGCATTTTCTTTTTTCTTTCCAAACTGAGAAATGTTTGCCTCTCCAACAAATATCTATGCCTTTCTTTTGTTTAAAAAGTAACAAATGAACTTTTATTTACAGGTGTCTGCAAATGTAGTTAGGAAATGCCTAGGCAACTTTTGGATTAACTGCACACACCAAGACCACATTACTTGCTCCTCCACTCCTCCACTCCTCAGTGTGAACTATCAGTGCTTTCACACTGATTGAAATTAAACCACATTGTATTTGGAAGAACTTTTATCTTGTGAGGCTTTCCTCTTTTTCTCATAAACTTGTAAGAGTTTACTTAATGCAACTCGTAGCCATTTCCAAATACTCCTTGAGAGCAGTTGAGCTACATAAAATCAATGGCTAAAACTGAAGCTCACTGGTAATCTAAACAGTAAATGTTTGCATGCAGAGCGAGAGCAAACTAGCAACAAATGAGCACGGAGAATGACTGTAGGTGAAGATGGCTCAGAGACTGGTACGTGGGACGACCAGCTGACAGCAGCTCGTCTGTTTTGCCTTTAAAGTTCCATTTTAATGAGGTACTTTTTACTTCTACTGTATTTCAGTAAAATTTTACACCAATTTTTTTTTTTTACACTCTTTGTCTGCAGAGCTTTAACTACTGCACAGGATGAATTTGTTGCTGGGACATGTCAGTCATCTGGAGAAGCACCTGGAGGAACCAAACAAATTTCAGGGGAGTCCAATACCCACACTCCCCTCTTTCCAGCTCCTACCCTGCCTCTTTCACCTTTTTTAGACTAAATATTTACCATTTTTAGGATAGGTATCAACAGAACATCTAAAATTCAATTCCAAGGGCTTATTGAGATATAATTTCATTTTAACTATTGTTAGCAGTAGCACTAAATACAACATTGGATGTTACTTTAACAGCAAGGTTTTATGGCTCTGTAAAAATAGTATAGTATATTTTTCAAAGTTGTGCAAAGCAAAGAATCTCTTACAGTAGCTGAACATCCCTTAAGGGGAGAAAAGTTTATAACTTTACCTGAAAGTTTGGGTTGGGGTTTGGGTAGGGCAGCCAAGCTGATCGTGAACTTTCCTGGTACTTGAAGGGTCCATTAAAAACTTGGGATATGGCACTGAGATTGAAGGCACACACTGCAGATGCAGCAATGCTGTTTCTGATAGAGGAAAAAGTGTGGTTAGCCTCACAAAAATGGAAGATAATGACATAACAGCAAAATAAAAAAAACTAGGATTAATATGTTTAAATTCACACAAAAAATATTCAACGTACCACGATAATAGATTACATCTGTATGTGTTTGTTACGATTACCTCCAAATTTTTGCACTAACTATAAAATTCAAGTTGCAAACAGACAAACACTGTTTGTGACTGTCATTATTAGAGTATAAATCCAGCAGCAGGGCTCAATTAAACTTCACGGCTTTTCTGATTGATAGTATAGATCTCAGAGCTAATATATAGCTTTGACTTTTTAAGCTGTCAGTTACAACAAGTAGCAGTTGTCTCCCTTAGAAGAGAAAGTAAAGAATGAGAGTATTAACACTCGACTCGAACTGCAAGACTTTGGGAATGTGAATTATTATCGGTTGGAGCTGTTCATTAAGCTCTGTGCCTGTAGGGGGAAATGTTTCCAATACCCTTCAAAAGGTTTTTTTCCCCCTCTCAGTTATATGAAGGCAATGACCATAAAGAATTGATTACTCAGCTTTAGTGATGGTCTGTGTGCAAGTGACTGTAATACAGTTTAGATAATAGAAAATAAGAAGAAAAAGATGGTAAAACAGGGGAGTAACACTAATAGGAGTTTAGATTGTAAACTAGACACATCCCATCAATCATTAGAACTGAAAAGCTCTAAAATAAAACAGGAAAGGTCCTTAAACCAGCAAAAGGGTGATCAGTTGCATTGTATTAAACACTTGAGCAGATGTCACAGATGTCATATATTAATAATTGTTTAATAACTACAAATGAAGAAATCAGTACAGTATTGTATGTATGTAGTAGAAGGGTATACAACTCATATGCTCTACATGTAAATGTTGAAATGTTATTTAGAGATGCTGGAGGAAAAATTATTTTTTCTTCTCTGACAGCGAATCAGGATAATTTACTCTTCAACAGAAAAAACCTTTGTTTGCAGAATCAGGGAAAAATGAAAGAGATTTTGAAAGAAAGTTGTATAGTTTATGTGCTTAATCCCCAAAAACTGAACCCATGAAAAAAAATAAAAATAAACAATGTTTTGTCACCACTGTTGGCTGATTGTTGGTATTTTGACAATATTGGTAGCTGTGCTTTGTGTGATAGTTTGAGGCAGTGGCGGTTGGTCAATAGAGGGCACTAGGGTGCTGCCCCACCCACCCAATGACCTTGATTAACCTCTTAATATCCACCTCATTTTGTGAAATTCTCGCCTATTTTGCATACGCAAATGGAAAAGCAAATAACTTAGGAACTGTGAGCCCAAATTACATGCGTGATACATTATTTGAAAGCTAAAACCTTCTAGATTCTGAATATATACATGAAAATTGGGTGAGTAAAACACCCAAGCTACATCAAGCCCAAGCTGCATCAGTTCAAACAAGACTCAAAGTTGTTTGTTTTTTTTGTTCTCGAAAATAATAGGTCTTTTTTGAACAGCAGTTATAAAGACATGCTTGATTGTTGTGGCTGCTTTGTCATGGTACATTTTGAAATGCTGCTATATCTGTGTTAATTCTGCTTTGGTGTTCACTATGTTCATAAAATGAACTAGGTGGTGGAATTGTGGAGAATCTAAGCTTTCCAACAATGTCTGACATGTCTATATTGGTAAACATTTTACCAGTGTAATTTAATGTAAAGTTATTTGTAAACGCTTTAAAACGGGTGGACGGCTACTAAGTGGGTTTAAAAAAAACAAAAAATAAATTCTAAAATTAAATATTTCGAAATATATTAAATCTGTTTTTGGATGTGCAAGATAAATATTGAATCTTTAATGACGAGTAAAGCTATTTAGTTCTTCCTTTGGTTTCGTATTTTTTGGCCTTTAACTCTCATTAAAAGCTGTACATGTGCAGTAGCTCCTCTGCAATGCAAAAGGGTAGGAGAGCTCAGGGCGCATGAGACCTGCGTCCCCAGCGCTCATCCTCAGCTCGCTTCCCCTCTCATGAGTCCAAAGACAGATGGGACAGTACTCTTGGGTTTTTCCATGAACTGGTTTAGCTACAAGGCTTGGCTGAAAGCATGCAGAGAGGCTAATGCTTTATTCTGCTTTCCCTGCATCCTTTTTAAAACATCAGATCAAACCGATCATGGATAAAGACAGGTAGGACTGATAAAGCACTTTTAGAAAAGGCAAAGAAGAATGAACGATCTGGGATTCCGATGGAAAATAATATAATATAGTGTAAGTTTTCTAGGTGTTTGTTAATTTGCATAGTTGCTCTTAAATGAACACATTCTAAGAAAATAAATAGTTTTTATATATTAAAAAATGTAATGCTGACTAATAGCTTCTCCAATATTAAAACCTGTACATTGTTTTATTAGATTTGTGACAGCACATTTGACCATGCAAAACATAGAGTTGCCGTGAGATTTGCCATGCAAAACACAAGGCAGAAAGTTTACTTCCTTCAGAAAGTAAACCTGTACATTAAAATTATGTTTTTGTTTTTATAAAGTGTTTTTATAATTTTTTTGTTGTTGGCATTCATATAAATATACTGGTGCGATATCCTAATATACATACATATACATACATTTGTTGTTGGTTTTTGGCATATGTCTTAATTGAATTTATAGCCCCCCTTGGAGAAAAAATCCACAAGCCTGCACCGGTGTGAGGTACAGTAGTCCAGAGTGTAACAAGGGTTTCAGGTTTACCCTGAGCTGCAGGACTGAAAATATTCCCCTTAATCTTTTTCACTTAACATTACTTACACATTAGTTGTAAAAATCCCATAGAGCAGCTCAAGCTCTGGCAGGTAGAAGGTCCCCTGCAGCTCGTTGTAATTGAAGGGGATTTCTCCGGGTCTGGAGCAGTTCAGCCTGGCTTTCATAAAGGTGGTCCACGTGTCTTCCAGTAGGAAGCGTCCACCAATGTCATTTTTGCAGACGCGGCCGGCTCGGGAAAACACAGTCCTTCCACAGTCATGCTCCACTGCATTTTCTCGGAAGAAGAAGTAAGTGAAGTTGCCGATGTCATAAGAGGAGACGAAATTTGGCTCTGTCGAAAAAGAGGTGACAAAAATGAAAAGGAGTGGGGAAAAAAAAAACAACCAAGAAAGAAAGCTCGATGAAAATCAGAAAAAAAAGGAAGTGGAGACAGATGAAAAAAAAACAAAATACAGACAGAAAAATATTTAAGGCTGTGGGAGTTGGAAGGAGTAGGATACTGATAGACTCCGCATTATGACTGATTGATTTAGCGAATGTGTGTGATTGTGTGTGGGCCACACAACAGCAGGTGATCAGGATTAATAACTACAGGCTATGTTATTAATGGCTTTGTTTTGTAATAAGAAAGCTCATTTTTCACTCCCCAAACCTAAAGGTTAGACTGAGAAATGACCAAAACAGGTGGAGGGTAATAGCTCTTACCCTATCTAAAACATGCAACCCCCATGACACTGCTACAGCTTAGGCGTTTATCTCTATGTATGACATTATTGGATCTAAACCACACACTTTATTCTCTCTAACGGTGATTTAATTCAGCTTTAAAGGAAAATGTCCCCCCCTTTTTTGTCCCTTCATCTCAATTCTGCCCTTTTCTTCTCTGCACCTTCAGAGGGCAGTGCAGAGGGAAGAAAATCAATTCTCCATAAAATTAGTTATTAAGCCTTCTCCCAGAAGGTGGCTGCCAAGCAAGCTATGAGGTAGTTTTAAATTTGTTTTTTCAATTTACCTTAAATGTGAATCAGGAAAAAAAGTCAGTCTCGGACAAGATACTGATTGACCTGCCCCTGTGTACGATGCACTTCTTAAGCTATTTGAAGTTCTCCAATCTGCTCTGCAGTGTCTTTGAGCTTTCAGGGGAAAAGAAACAGCATTGATTTTCCTGGACTTCAAACTAAAGTTCTCCTCAAAGATAGGGTAAGGTCTCTATTTTTTAAACCACACAGAAAGAAGCTCTTCAAACTATTTGTTTTACCAATAAAAGGCTAATTAACATAAGTGGTTTGTTGCAAAACATAATGAACATCTAAAAGTCCAATTAAACACAATGCCCAACAGATGCAGTGCAAATATTAAAACAATTCAAAATAGTTTCCACATGAATTCGCAGAGAGTAAAAAAGGTTTCTGTTCTTTGCTGCTTACCATTAAGCCATTTTGAGTTGTACTGTGCGGTGCGTAAGGGCGGCAGTCCGCCAAGGCTGCGGTAGATGGCCGGGTCTCGGCCAGAAAAGTCCATAGCGGTAGCGGCATAGAGCTCCCCACTAGACGTGATTAGGGCGGTGGAGTTATGCAGAGGGTTGTAGGGACATCGGGCCATTCCGCTGATCTGATCATGGATCTCTGTTAGGTTAGTCAGCTGTAACAGAGAGAAAAGTCAAGTTAAAACTGGAAGATCAACAAGAGGTCTTTCAGATAAGAAATAAAACAAATACTGATAAGACTTAACTGTCTCTGTGTGGGAGTAGAGTGTATTTGTGTTGTTGGTAGCATGAAAACAATGTCATCCTCTTTTATTGGTACAGTGGATTAATTAATTCCTTGAAATTAAGTTATATTGTACTGAAGTGTTTTAGAGTTGCCATTTGTATCTCTGCTTCCGTCTCCTTGAACCCCAGTCTGCCCCGGCAGATGGCCGCTCACACTGAGTCTGGTTCTGCTAGAGGTTTCTTCCTGTTAAAAGGGAGTTTTTTTCTCTACTGTCGCTACAATCATGCTTAGTGTGAGGCATTGCCTTCAAGTCAACGAGTCGATGCAATCAACTGGTGTTCCTTACATAGAAAACTGTGAATCAATTTCACTGTATGATCTGGTGAACTGTAAAGTACGTTGACATGGCTTGTGTTGTGAATTGGCGCTATAGAAATAAACTGAATTGAATTGAAGCAATCTTACACAATAATTTAAAAAACGCTGCATTTACTTTCATTACAATCAGCCATCTTAAGAAATTAATATTTTTTATATCAGCTTTAAAAGACCCACAGTAATAGTAACCTTACTGTTAAGACATTGTACAACATTCTGACGGCTTAAAAAGGGTGTTTTCCTCTCCACTGTCACTACAATCATGCTTGGTGTGTGGGATTGCATAGTTTCAATCAATTTAAATACATGATCTGGTTGAATTGTCTCTGTAAAGTGCCTTGAGATGACACGTGTTGTGAATTGGCACTATATGAATAAACTTAACTGAATTGAACATTTTAATGCATAGAAGAAAACAATCTTTTACCAAGTTTTGTTTCTTGATTATTCATGATCTTGGATTATCTATGCTGTCACTTTTTTCTTCTCATTCCACAGACTTTCTGTAGGTTTTAGGCTGGTAAACTGTGGTATTCATAGGTGAACCTGGAGATTTTCTCTAAGTTGTGTGATTGGTGGGGATTTGGGTGGCCGTTGCTAGGTAGAAAAAAAGCGGATATGATTTTCTCTTTTTCTTCAGGTGCAGTAATTTGTACAGTAAACTGTTATGTTTTGAATAGTTTTAAAGCTCAGCTAGCTGAGGGATTACAAAAATCTGATAATTGTATCATATGTCTTCAAAGCAACATAAAGCATCTTCTTTTCCTCTTCCTTCATTAATTCGAAAAATACCCTCTCTTCCATAGATCTGCTGCTTTTTTTTCTTATGCAGGTGTTATGTAAGCTACAGGAGATGGAGTTTTCGAGGAATTTGCTTCACTTTTTGTGAAACGTACGTGAATACAATACAAACCTTTCTTGTTTTTGCCACCATGCGAACAAAAACAAATTCAAGCTTAAGCAAGTTGAACTGGTAATATGTTTTGGATGCCAATAATACAAAACTCAATGTTTTCTTGCAGATTCCAACAGAATTTTTATTCAAAATAACCTGCTATTCATAATCCATGATGCCACACAAGTTTTCCAAAAATCTTTGTCAATCATGCAATGAATATTAAATATTCAAAGTGGACATATGGTGCTTTTCCACATATTTATTCTTCTGTTAACATTATATCTAAAACTTTATAGCTGTCATCAAAGAGATTATGGATGTGCTGCAAAATTGATCAATACCATTGCTAATGGTAGGGCATTGTATTGTGACTAGTGTAGCTCCTGTCTCAGCAAAAAAAAAGCAAAGAATATCAAGAGAATCAGTGAAATGGCTGAACTTCTCCATTTACATGCTACAATTTATCAAAAGCTGCACATACCACCTTTACCTTCAGTGGCATCTAATTTTGAACATTAAAATGTACATAAATGTAGATTAAAAATATTCCCTTTAATGGGAATATTTTTAAACTACGTAGAAACTATTATCACCCTGACTTGGTGAGCAAAACTTTTAAAAGTGAGTTTAGAGACTTTTTTTTAAACCAATACCATACTACGTGATGGTTATTGTGGTTCTTCAAACCTGGGATCATGACCAGCCCTGTTACTTTTTGTTGTTTTGAATTTGTACATTTTTGTTTTGACTGCAGATATGAGGAAAAACTAGTGAAATTACCATAATTATTAATTAGTATGCTATTTATGTCACAGGGGCGCTCTGATTAATGTAAAAACAAAAAACCTGTATGGTTATTATTTTTCAGAAATTGTGAAGGGGGTTAGTAACTATGAATAGTTACTTCTTATGTTGGAATTTGCAGGAATGTACTCCATTTGCAGCCTGGATTTTTTAAATGCATAAGCATGCAGTTCTGCTAATACAATAAAAGATAAATTATCTTATGGTGTTTTTCACATCATTATTCTGGCTACCAATAATTGTCGATGGTGCTGCTTCACACCAGATATGGGACTAAATTAAGTTTATTTCAAAGAGTGATGTAGGACATCAGCAGAGAAATATAGGACAAAGCATCAAAGGGCAGCATTAAAATGCAAACTAAAGAAGTCTGCAGCTGTGTTGTTTGTTCCTGCCAATATGCAAATAGTACCGACTGCAAAAATACCTCATTTCATTACATTTAGCTTTGTTTACATCTACTGTGAAGCACACAACAATATGTACAACCACAGCCTTCAGAAGCAAACGGCGTAATTAGAGAGCGCATTTAGAATAATTGGCATCGTAAAACACACAAACACAGCAGCTGCTTTTTGGTCTAATGGTAAGAAACCACCTGTTCCGGACCAACGAAATTCATGTTGGCTGAAGTGCTTTGATGGTCTGGTTTCCGGTGTCTTGACAATACAACCGGCAGTTCTTCAGCGTGGCATATTACTTCATGACTGTTTTGAGTTGCTACTTTAAGCAACAAAAAGGCTTGAAGTAAGATAAAATGCTCTGCTTCATATTGTCATTGAATATAAAGCAAAATCCAAGCCTCTGGTTTTAAAAATACTTTACAGCCTGACCTCTGGTTAGCCCTGATATTCTCCTCTAGTTCCTGAAGAACTATAGCACATGGTGCAGTGAATAAGCCCTGAAAATAAAACGGAAAATTGCAATGTTTAAATCTAAGATGCAATTATATTTTATGGTGAAAAGGCAAATAGCATACAGGGATTATCTCATGGCAAACAGGCTTTCCAAGTTTGTCTATGTTCCAAGGGCAAATGGGTGATGCAAGACTTTTCTAATCTCAGGTTTAGATGTGGCAATTAAGTAACTTTTGTGCAACTATTTTTCCATCAGTCAGCAATGTTCACTTCTTGACTCCTCACATTGGTTATAGATCTTGAGTGACAGCACAGACTCCCAATGATTTGACTCAATCTCTTCTCTATTTCCACATTTTCACTAATCTGCAAACTCCTTCTACTAATCCACAATACAGGGTCAGGCTCAATTTATAAAAGTTTGTTTAGGGAGACCGTAGCAGTTTTTTGTCCCAGTTTCCTAGAGCCTGTCAATTTGGATTAAAAATTCTGCCAACTGCTCTCTAACTCCAACTCTGCATTACCTGAACCACAACCAAACAGCAGCCCTTAGTGAGCTTTGAAAGTCTGAGATGAAAGCTTAGTATTGACATGATTTAGTTCTTTGGCAGGAGACATCTTTTTAGGTCAGTTGGGTCATTGAGAAAAAACAAGGGAAAAGGGATAAATAGTTCCCTACAGACTTGCTGCATGTTGAAGAAGTAAAGTGAAAGTCGTCTTTGTGGAGATTCAACAGCTGCAGAAAGTGGAAACTGAAGTGACTCTTGTAGGAGTGGAAAGATAACTTAGTGTACCTACAGACAGGACAATCATAGCTGTTTGAAAGGTTCTCCTAAGACTTTTTCTGCTGAATATGACATTTAGCTGCATTGTAGGTTTAAAACGTAGTTATCAACAGGGCTTCCAATAACCCATAGCATGACTTCAATACCTGAGATTTTCTCCTTAGTTTGTTATAAACAATGAGCACATCATCAGGTTGACTAAAAATCTAATCTTTTTGCCATAACTGAGCTAAACACTAAAAGTTGCATTAACAACACATTTAAACTAGAGAAATTGAGGTCTGTAAATATTATCACAGTTCCTCTGTGTGATTACTTTGTACTTTTGTCAAATATGCGGACTTTTATTTTAAAATGATATAACAATGCCATAGCTGTGTTAATTAAATTACATACATTTTTGTTTAGCTATTCCTGTGTGCCTGTCTATTAAAGATGACTATATGACAAAAATTAATTCAGGTTGTTTACATACTGATTCACAACAAAAGTTGCCTCAAGGCAAGCAATTATATATGAAACCTAGAGCACCCTAGCAAATATTTAGCTCTTCATTCATAAATGCTTTGTTTTTCTATTTATCACTTTGCTTTTGAAAATACAATTTTTGCTTAATAAAACTTGGGAGAAAGCATAATATGGGTTGACCTCCCTTCATCCAGCCACTCAGCCCCATCTGGCAGGGGAAAAATTTCTGTCCGGACAGACATTTCTCCTGGGCTCTACTTTGACTTAGACTAAGACAGACTTTGTCTTTTTGTAGACACAGAGTGTACACAAAATTAAATTTTCTCTATACAGCTTTCCCACCATGAATGAGCAGCAGCTTGGCAGTGAAAAAGAACACCCCCCCTCATAAAGTGCAGCAATGATCAAATGTAAACAGTTTAGGAGGGACATCATGCAAAAAGGCATTGATGTGGAGGTTCAGAGCAATGCAAATAAATAAATATATATGGTGCAAAAATGCAGTAGCAGACTTTTGAGTTAAGTTCCTATTTGGTATGATGATATCAGTGTGATGCACAGTTTCGATTTTTAAATTTGATTTAGAGTTTTTTCAACAGTTCCACAATCTGATGGCAGTGGGGGAAAAAACTTCTTGTACCTCATCCAAGGTAGTTAAGATTTTTTGTATTTGTGCTGCTTTATGTTAGTGCTGCTGGATCACATCGGGACCACTTTTCCTTATTCTGCTTCAGACTATCTCAATCCCATCCTGCAGTATTTGTCAATTTCAAATCATAATGTTACGATCTTTTTCTCTGTTCCCGTTTAGCTGTGCCTCCAAACTGGATTGAAATATCAGCTGTGCTTCTACCTTCAACATTTGTTCATACATAGATGTTGGAGCTTGGCCTATTTTCAGTGTAGTCCTATTTCTTTTACTTTAAAATAATAATAATAATAATTATTATTATTAATAATAATTTCACTTTGACTAACTGTATATGCTCTCTTTTATCCTTTGGCTCAGACCTCCTCTGCCTGGCTGTGTCCTTCCAGGACAGGGCCACCTGTAGAGCTGGTTAACCTTTACTTTTTGTACTGTACATCTGCTTCTCCTTGAACCACAGTCGGCTTTGATAGATAGACGATCATACTGAGCCTGGTTTTGTTACAGGTTTCTTCCTACAAGAGATTTTTCCACTTGAAGAGTAAACGATAAAATGCAAGCGGAAATCATTGCCACAAGCTCATCCAGGAGGAGCATCTCTTGCAAGTCAATGACTGAATTCTATCAACTAGTTTTCCTAACCAATCTGACTATGCTGTCTCTGTTATATTCCTTGAGATGACGCTATATAAATAAACAGAATTTTATTTAATTCACTATTTGTCAAAGTCCAAAAAAAAAGAATATCTAACATGTCGACCACATACGTCCTGGTGAGAGGCTGTTCAAACTCTTAACTTCAGACAAGGGCTAAAGTGTTAATAGTAAAAACAAACTGCTGTAGAGGAAGCTGCATTCCCCAGGCTGTCTCCCCATTGAACTCAATGAACACTGTACAGCAAAAGTATTTAGATGCTCTGTTAGAACAATCAGGCTTCTGCACTATTACAACCTGTCTTACTTTTTTTATTCTTTAACAAAAAAAAAAAACAAACACATTAGTACTGTACATAATGCTGTTATTTTTTTTTTTTTATTGTATTTTATCCTGTCCTTGCATTTCTTCACTCTAAAAGCCCTTTATGGATTTACTGATATGCTTTGGGTAATCTGTGTGTGTAATTTTCTTTTTACGGGTGGTCTTTTTAGTTCATATTAGCAATACATGAACAATTTCAATAGGGTGAATGATACACCGTAAATGTTATACCAATGTAACGGCATGATCAGAAGAAAATAAATGGTTGGCGATGTGAAGGACTTTTATCAAGAGATGCATATAGTACAAAACAATGGTGCAAATTTCGCTGGAGTTTAATTTACTATTGTTCAATTAGTTTTAGTTAACCAATCAGGAACTAGATATTGTTCTAATGTAAGGTGAAGGAGAGCAGTGCAGCGAAATATTTTTTCCATTTAAAACTAATCAGTGGCTGATCCCTCCTCCTACAAGTAGAGATTTGCCTCGTTCACCTTTATGTGAACATGCCTTCGAAAATTAAAGGTCTCCTCCTTGTAAACTTTAGGAAGTTAAACGTTTACAGTTGCATTCTAAAGTTGTAGAGACCCAAACTTTAAAAATAACAATAGTATTAAATTGTTTATGGCATAAGGGGCTTTTGGAGGCTTTCAGCGCCTCGATATCTGGTCTCAAGCTTAACCCTTTTGACACAACCTCGACACTTGTGTCAATTGAATCTCAATGTCCTCCACTTAATGTCTATTTTCCATTCTACTCAATGGATGATTTGAATGTGTGTTGATACTTTAAATCTTTTACCAGACTCATCATTTGCTAGAACTTCTTTTGAAAGGCTACGGAAAGCTTTTTAAGTCTGTTGATGGTGTTCACATTTAGTTCAGTCAGGAGCATGTCAAACTGTCTGGGTTTAACAGACCAAACATTCTTTAAATGTTGAATAACACTTTTTTTTAATGAAGTGTACGTGGTATAACCAGCTATAGAAGCCAAAATTGAATTAAACGTGTATTGCAATAAAAATATATATCGTCAGATGCAAGTCAACCATTTCATACAAAGGAAGCATATAGCAAGGGGGGCAGTCAACCTTCACACAGCTAACAGATGTTTTTCTTGAGAATCTGAGTTTTAAGAAACAGTAAATGCCTCACCTACTCAATTTGTGTAATGTTTTTTAGGAGTAATTCATCTACTAAAAAAGGTACTCTAACACCATCTATTCTGCTATCATAAAGCTTTCCCTTTTTTCAGTTAAATTATTAAAATTTATTCTGCTCTGTTCACTGTTACAGCTAATAAAAAAAACTGTTTGAGCGGTGTACTATTGATGCTGACTGTCCCGACTTGTGTTACACATTAATGAACATGCAGCTCATAAATAAGACGGCTCCCAAAGAAATACTGCTGTAATAATGTCATGGCATTTCAACTATATGTATTTTCACAGCTGTAAACAGTCATTATGAGCTTCTGACCTTTGAATGCAATGCTTTAGGACCAAAACAAATGTCATCTCAATAGTAAACTCCTGCCCAGCTTTCTGCTTAAAAAATTCAAGAGTGAAAAGCAGATTGGTGGTGTGGACTGGTGGTGGTGTATCACTGTTATGTGGTAAAAGCAATAGTATGACATTTTAAAAGTTCAGCTACACTTGACTTCAGGGCAAGGTACTAGCAGTAGTCTCTTAGATATTTCCGTAACCCTTTAGATGCATATTCTCAAAATTACAGCAAGTGAACAAGTTTAGACAACACGTTTGACCTCAGTGTGTCAGGAACCTGCTGACTTTAAACTGAGATGTTTGATTTAAAGAAATCATTTATGTGTATTATTTGCTCAAAAAACTCAGGCAGAAAGGAGTTACTTCATTATATTGAAAAAGAAAGTGCAAAAAAGGTGAGGGAAGAAAAACAGAAGCTGAATATTTTCATTGACTTAAAGAAAACCAACACCTGTTTTCTTGGAACCCAATGCAACATTAACAGGAATAAAAAGCTTAATTTTTGATTGAGATGCTAAACATGTATTGGGTATCATTAATTCCCTAAACAAAAAGTCCTTAATAGGATTCATTTTATAATTAGTCTACATACCTGGCTGCACAATGGGAGCTTGTATAGCGAATGCTGAGGAGTCAGTCTACTGACTCACCTTGATTAAATCAGATGATCAACCTGACCTTTCATTCAAACAATGCTGCTTCATTAAAATAACACACCAGTCTTCATATTTGCAATGTTTACATAACAAACATAATGCTGCACTCTTATAGTAGCATTTTTTAAGTGTAGCAGCTGTCTGCTTTGATTTAGCACTGTTATTTTTATGTAAAAGGACTGGATAAACTTGTGATATTTGCAAGGTCATGATCATTTTATCAGTGGAGAAATTCCAGACCATTTAAATTGTATATGTAAAACTAACCAGGTTGGTTAAAGGTTCACAAATGGCTTAACTCAAGTTAACTGCAGCAAATTATTTTGGCTGTAAGTAATGCAGCTCACTCCCTTGATTTTAAATGACTGAATTAAAAACATGGCTTTTTGAAACTACACAATAAACTGCTAGTGGCTAGATGACCAAGCTTACTTTTAACCATGATTAAACTGGTAAAGGGAAATAAAAAAGAAAATAAAAAGCTGTTAATCAGAACCTTTTCCTTAACTTTCTTCCCTTTGATGACAGGATGGACTATCTACAGTACAGCTCTTATAACACAACCAGCATGAAAACCTACAGCTAAGAGATTGCTGTGCTTTTGTGATTTTGGCCAAAAAGCACAATCTAACTACGCTTGCAGTACTGTTATTCAAGGCAACAACAAAAGAGTATATTAAGACCCCTGTTCCCTAATGCTAGGTTGGATGCCAAAGCTAACGCCTGACACGTTTATGATGTTATAGCAGCTAGTTACCATGGTGACTTTAGATGCAGACTGGTAGAAAGACATTGAAGATCTAAGGGTATCAAAAATTACTTTGGCATTTTTTTCTCTGCTTTGATGAAAAATGTAAAGTTTATCATTAATTGCAATTAAGTAAAATATTTTCAAAGCCACATTCTTAAATGGGCCAATTATTTATATATCTGTTCATTATATTATACGGAGCTTTGTCTTTTCAAAGAAGAGTTAAAAAATTGTATTTAAGATACATCTTTCTTTAAAGAGGCCACATAGATAAAGCTGTAGCTCATTTAAAAATATATAATGCTTTAATCTAAACAGATTTTACATAGATTTTCTGAACTTTATGACACATTATAACACAACTACAGCTTGAAGATAACCAAGAATTTTAAATTACTGTGTCTTTTTTGTTATAAAAGCAATATGGAGACAGGAGAACTTTTTTAAGCTTATGTAAAAGATGTGTTCAATATATTACAAAGAAACCTCTTACCAGTTTAGATTAAAAATTCTTAAAGGAATAGTAGTGGTAAAATGTTGCAGCACTTGTTATGTCTTAATATGTATACAGTGTGGAGGTCACACTTGTTTTTATGCATGGAAAAAATAGCTGCCTAATAAACAAACTTGTTTGTCTTGGTCTTGACGGATGTAAGATTCTAATATTGATATTTCAACAGAACATTAAATCTACAACTTAATATGAAACTGATAAAAACAGCAGTTTATCAGTGTTTTTTTTGTAATGTTTAGAGAACAAGGAAGCTGAAACTGATGGTTTAATTTTCTGTCAAATTTTTGGATGCTGTGTTTGCATTAAAATGCTTTAGATTTCAAGTTGCAGGCTCTAAAACAGCACTGTGCCTGTTATGTTGCTCATACCGTACGGTTGGTGCAGATGGGGGTAAATGCATTGGTTCCACACGTAAACAGTCTGTTCCCATTAACCAGTAGTACCCTAATGTAGTTCTGGCACTCCTCCTGCAAAAACACACAGAGAAAAAAACATATACACCCGTTAGCAGAAGTTTAATCATTTATCCAATGGCAAGCATCAGTATTAGGCAGAAGGCTTCAAATTGCACTTTATGCCAATAAGTACGAAAAGCACCTGCATCAACAGGAGGGCTGCTCTGAAACGTGTCCAACTTACATGGAGTCAAATCAAGGCTAATACCTACATGACTGAGCCATGTCACATCCTAATTCAGTGGGGATCAGGGCTGGAGAAGGATCTCAATAAAGCGAAGACCAGATAAATGCAACAGGTGTTGGAGAAGGCCACTCTAAATTTGTTTAACAAATTGCCTTGGCTTTGTCGACTGGTCAGAAAGTGGAATGAAAATGTCATGTCTCATGCAATTCATTCAATCATTCTTTCTCCTTAGATATCCCAATCAATTTAAACCACTTCTCTCTAAATCAGGGTAAAGTGCACTTTCATTGGCCTTTTCTTGGCTCCTTTCTCTTGCGGGAATTTCGCCCTGAGTTTCAACCAAAACTACTAATAACTCTTGAAATGTAGAGCAGTACTGACAGAGTGAATGATTGATTGGATTACAGATCTCTACTCAATTTCATGAACGTTCGACATAAAGGTCAGACTTTCACAGAGGCTTGCAGGCTGTTTCCTTCAACAGAGTCAACCTGTAAATGTAAAGGTGGCATGAAGTTGCAATTCCTTTTGTCACAAGGCGAAATAATAACCCTGTAGGGTCCCCTCATTCTGGAAGTGGCCTTGGCTGTACAGTAGGTAAGGGGCTTCTGTAAAAGTTTAAACCCTTGTAAATCTGCTATTGTTTGAGCCACCAGCGAAGCCCTTACCACAGCTTCTTTGAATCTCAGGGATCAGATTAAGAACAAGAGGCTGTCAGAGAAGAAAGAAGAGATTTTATTTCTCACAAGGACTTGAACTGGTACCTAAAACAATTTTTTGCAGCCTCTCAGCACAGCAAATTAGGCCTACTCACAGTGTCTCTATATTTACCTTTAAAACAGAAGCTTTGTTTATTAACACAACATTTGCATTGGATTCTTGCACCCAGGTAAATGTTAAATATTCAGAAGAATTATTTCAAGAAGCACATTTAAATTACAAACAACAAATGAACATTGGTTTAATATGAATTTTGATTAATTAGTGGATTATGGATCAAAAGTTCAGGGTATTACAGAAGACCAATAAAATGTGATTTTAAATCCAACTATTTATTGTTATGACTATGACAGTCAAGACACTGTTGAGTTGCTTGTTAGTTTGTCCACTTACACACAATTTGATTTTGATGAATTTTATTTAATCAAATACAATTTATTTTAACAAATTCTCACTCTACCCAGTGACACTATCGGTAACTTTGATCCTTTCCCGCTTTCATAATCCTCATTGCCATGCAGGGGACCAAGAAAGCTTGCCTGGTCAGCCAGGCCAACATTGCCCCTAATGACTCCCCTTTTCAGAAAAATAGACCAGTATTGGTTATTGTAGGCTAACAAAGACCTCAACGGCTCGCCATTACTAAGGGGTGGACCTGTTCTTCCAGTTCAATTTGCATGTTTTCTAAGCCAAAACAAGACTTCTAAGCCAAAACAAGGCTTTATAGAGTTGGGCTACTCTATAAAGCTTGGAACTCAATAATTCTAATTCTGACATTTTGAATTGTAAAGGCTTTCTGGAGGGGAAGCACAACGTCTTCATACTTGGAAAACAAAGTCCAGTGGTTTGTTTTTGAACAATTTTGGAATTTTATTTTTTGCCTGTTGAACAAACTACCGTGGAAAAATGGATAAGGGTAATCTTTGTCAACAATCTTCCTTTTCAAGCGGTGCTTTAAATATATGCTGCAAATTTTTCACCATTTTTGATAACTTGTGACAAGAACATCTAAAGATTGTGTATTTGGACAAAGGCAGTGTTTCCAACAACCAGGGAATTACAGTGCAGTCAGTAAGCATTGCTCATTTAACATTATTTTGTTAGTTGCTGGTAAACAATGCTAAACGAACCATGGACACCTGCTAATGTTGCTAACACTACATCTCTATGTATTATACAGAGTTCTACAGTGTCTTGATTTCTTAGTTGCTTTGCTATGTGAATGTTTGTAAACTGCTCTACATGCTTTTCTGTTAGTAAGCATGTCTTTGGTTAAAGAATCTCTATTACAATGTGTCTGTCTCTTCGCCTTCTGGTTCTGGCTTTGGTTCAAGATAGCATTCCGGAATCAGTTGGAGTCCTAAAGTGTCAGTCGGTTGGGGTGAACACTAAATATGTGCACCATTGCTGAGATTTGGCTATTGTTTTGGAGCAAATCAGTGCATGCAAAACTGGGCCAGCCCCATACCGCCTCTGTTCTTCCTGTGACCAATCAACACACACCTTGTTAGTATAAATGCAGAGTCAAACTTAATTGTGTGCCCTTGCAACAAAAGAAAAAGGTTAAAAAATGAGTTCAAACTAGCTCTGTTTAGAAACATCTTCTCTCAATAATGATTAAAAATGTATTGGAAGGCAATTTCAGAGAGGACTGTATATGTAAAAATATACTTTGCAGTAATCCAACATTTCCTGATTAAAATAACAAGGAGTTTTTTTATCATGTAAGGCTTACTTAAGCTCTGTGTTTTTATGTTATTTTAAATGAGTCATTGTTGTAGGTAAACAGAATTAATTGGCACATAATAAACATGGTTCACTATTTGAATAAAATAACTGAAACTGCTAAACTTTTTAATATTTAAATTCATTAATATGCCTCTGCACTGATAGTGTTTATGCAGCACAGTTTGTTTTATAAACTTGTGTAAGGAACGGTGTCGAAAAAAATAAAGAATCTGCATATTTCAATTCTTCCCCACAGTTTCCTTCTACTAATTGTAATATGTATACTAACATTTTGCAAACTTTTCTGCTTGGCTTTATTATGACGGCTTTCAGACATATTTCTGCATCTGTACTGTAATGCAAAAGTGCTTGTGGTTGGTTGGCAGCAATCAAGCTGATTGAACTCTCCTTTCTTGTTGTAGCTCAAATACATCAAACACAGAAGTGAGGAGCGGATGCTATTGTTTGAAAAGAAGAAAAACACACAATCACCAGTAAATTCTCTGAAAAGCACAGGGATGGTATCTGTGTAATAGCTTAAGCTAAGGTATATTGCTGTGCATTGAGGTAGGTAATAAACCACGGAAAGCCATGTCAACTGCTGGAGGGAAAGAAAAATAAGCTTCTAAAGCTATTCTTAGTGTACATCACAGCAACTGATCCTCAGAAGAGTACACAGAGCTAAACAATACTGCTATGCCAGACTGCAGCAACTCCCAAGGACTGAGGTAGCTTTGGTCTGTAATTCACTTCAGTGATCATGTGCTGGGCAGACTGTGCATGCCTATTATGGGTCCCTGACCACCTTTCACTGGAGGATAAATACACAGTGGCACACGCACATAGAAATCAAGGCTGAGCAGTTCACCTACAAGTCAAGTTCAGCTCAGAAAGACATCTGTTTTAAATAAAAGCTATGCCAACCAACCACATGTAAAAATATAGTGTGCAAAGAAAGAACTAAAACAATAGAAACTCCCTTTGCTCAAAAGTCTATAAAAAAAGGTATAAGTATAGTTATGGAACGCTTTACTATATAGCAAGTTGATTTAAGACCACTTTGAAGCCACACTGTCACTTCCGGAGTCTCTGTATGTTAAGGGTGCATAAAGAGACGCAGGTTGCTCTCAAGTGTTGATATGTTTAAATTTAATATTACAGTACTTCATTTGAGTTTGCACTTCAAGAGGGTGCTCATTAAGAGGGTAGTTCTGAGCTCCAGTTAGAAGGCTAGAGGTTTTGTAAGAGTTTTTATTTCAAAACAATTCAGTAAAATTGGATTGGTACCCATTTTTAACCTGTTTCAAGGTGTGCATTTCCCTGCTGGTTATTGTGAAATAAAATGTACCCAATTTGAATCAGAATCGGCTTCCAAGGCCATCTTTTCTGAGCAGGTTTTATGGAATAACCCTCTGATCTGTAAACCTTCATAACCACAAAGATTGTTGATAAGTTGTGAAATTCTGTGGTGGTGAAGGACCATCTAAACAATAGCTTCTGATCATTTATTTATCAAAATCATATGTATCAATGTAGCAGAAACAAATACTATGTAATTTTGTATGTATTTTTCAAAAACTTGTACAATACTTGTGTGCAATTAAATTAAAACTGGGCGTTTAGGAGCCGTATTAAGCATAATGGGCTAAACTTCCAGAAACCTTTCCAAAATCCTTTCAGTTAATGCAAAACAGTTTTGCTTTTGCTTTTAGTTATTAACTGGTGTATATTTGATGACTGAAGAGACAATACATATTGCCAACTCATTAACAAAAAAAAACTATGGCCTCAACAGCCAGTCAGTATGAGAGAACAGTACAAAACTCTAATAGGCTATCATTTCTTCCTAATGGTAATTACCAACTTAGTCCCATGCTGCTGTGTGATGCATCCTATTCCTCAACTTATATTTGTTGCAACTTATTTATTTTGCCTTAACATACCCTCTTTCGAAACAGAAATTTAAGTAGAGACAGAAAAATAGACTAAATTCAACAATATTAAGATTGGACTACATCTTACATTACTAAACACCAGAGGTGGGCGTGAGAGCCTTCAAAGTCTTCACTGCTGGCCTATAATCAACCAGAAATACTAACCTACATTCACAACCTAAACCTTAATTTTCTTCTATCCAACTGTATTAATTTATTCCAAACAATCCATTCTCTTACTTTTGTAGTGTTCCTCTTTGCTGTGCTGCTTCAAGTGGTTGCTGCCTTTTTTTTCCAATAAGAGTTTTGGCCTTAGTGTATTGCTATGTCAATCAAATCTGCCCGTGGAAATCAGGATCAGCAGTGCTGGCAAATGAAACAGTACCTTAAAGTGAGGAACGTTTTCTTCAACCAATCAGATTTGCCCCACAGGGCCATTTAGCGGGCCCACTAATTTCTGTCCTCTAAATGGTCAGTTAGAACAAAATGTTTACAGCCAAGTTGAGCTAGTGATAATCTGTATTTTAAATTCACTTTTGTTAAAAATTATTTTGGCCTCAATGACTGATGCTAAATGTAGATACTAAGACTTCCTGCACAAGCTCAGAAGGATGGATTTGTTTATAAATAATAAGCATCTCTGGTGAGTGTTATACATTTTATTTTCATGCTTTTTTTATTAAGTAATTATTAGATGTATATTGAATCTGAACGGCTACTGATGAAGTAAACATGTCTGACCCATGGTTACAGAATAGAGGATTGCGGTTGTCTTAACTCGGCATTGTGCTAAATAAATCTCTGTATTCAAAGAGGTATATTACTCTGTTGTGCCTGCGCTTGTTACATTTTTAATTGAATACTAATGGTGGTTTCTTTTACACCCATTGTTGCAGATATGCAACAAACCCTTGGTATTACTAAGATAGCATGTGAATTACCTCAGTGGCAGTTATTACATTAAGTGAACAGGAACCTTTGGCAAGCTCTTGTTTCAATTATAACCTATCCCTAACAGTTTAAGTTGTTATATATATGCATACATATAAATTCCGACATCAACGGGATAAGGAGAGTTGAGGGGGGCCCACTATAGGCCTACGTACCAGATGCACCATCCGCCACCACAAAACACATTGAATAATTCTGTTTCATAAAGAGTGAATTAAATTAATATTCATGAAGTACATTTTCTTTTTTATATACTGTAGTATAATACAAAAGAACTCAAAGGCAGCTTTCTAACTGAGACAACAAGCCTTGTTGGCTCTAAAGATGCAGCTGAGCCAAAGTAATTCACTACAACGTGATCATTGTAGTGGATAACATCATAGTGGCATGTGTTTGATAAAACGATATGTTGAAGTAAACTCACCTCGGATTTTCCACGGCTGAAGCAGGCTCCCTTGGTGAACTCATCACAGTGCCATTCAGCCTCCTGTAGAGACAGAGGGAAGCAGTGTGAAGCTCCCAATAAAGCATTAACAGGAAGCAAACATCGGATGCTTTGTCAACCTGAAGCAATTTGAAAACCACTCAGGGAATCCAAACAAAACGTCTTGCGATGCTAAATTTCCACCCCCCATTTTAAGCATTTTCCTGCCAGGTGATATATTTTACATACAAGAATAAACATGGCAATAATTGAAAAAAAAAACATCCAGAACTAATTGACACCAATTCCAGTCAAAGAGAAAGATGAAAGAAAAAAAAAAAAAACACACAAAAAACAAACAAACAAACAGGGAACACACCAGACTTCATATCTTCAGCGTAAACTCTCAGACGGACCAACGTGCACACTTAAAAATGTTGTGAACCTTGGTAAAAAAACAAACACAGAATCCAATTAAGGTGCATACCAGAGACTTCAAGAAATGAGAGCCGAGAGTGTGCAAGCCACATGTCAGTTTGATTTATGTATGAGGGAATAGAAGGATTCCTAAGACATAACAGGCGGATCCCTTGAGATAGATGTCGTTGTGATATACATGGGTGTAAAAGAGAGCTAGATCCATTTTTAATTTTTAAAACAGACAAGAAGATGAATAAGAAAATAAGAGTTTCTGTTCTCTTACGGAAGAATAGATTCAGGTTCTGCCTTTTAATTTTTTTGTGTGACCTCTGTGGAGGGGGTCTCTGTCATTGATGAAAAAAATCTTTCTTCATGTAACAAGGGCTGGCCTTGGGAAAGCCATGGGCCACTGAGTCCCTCACCCTGATGACAGGCAGAATTAGCCTTTACTGCCACTAGGTTCCTATGAGTGGCAGAGAGAAGATTAGTTAAGCGAAAACCTGGCTGGCTCATACTTGCGCTTAATTCAAAAAAATTGTCCAAAAGCAATATATTTAAACTGTTCTTTAGAGAAATGTTACTTTTATTTTAATACCCTTGAATCTGTCCAGTGCAAAAGACACTGTCAAGTGAATATACCAAGATTAAATAGTATACCTTCCTAAAGCTAAGACATTTGGAGAACTTGGATAAAACACAACAAAAAACATAACTGCATTACAATCAGCATTACCACTGTCTATAAAGCAGGTAAGTACTTTGGGGGAGTTGTGGCGTGTACTTTTGAGAGTGTAATGACAATATAGTTGAAATCTTCTTCTACTTTTAAAGGTTTCTGACACAAGAAGGAGTGTTTTCACAAATACCCTTGAGCCAGAAAGGCATACTATATAAGGATCAATACATTGTGTCTGTTACTGCACGGCTATGAAGTCTATCACTCTCTACAGTGGTAAGGTTTGTTTTATGTTTTTGAAAAGCTTTTAACAGGAGAATGGTAAATATAAAATACATGTATGCATGACTGCAAACTGGAGACAGAGACAAGGGAGATACTTGAAAACAACTACTGTATGGGGGAAACAATGGAAAAATGTGGATACAAACAGGTGAAGAGGATGGATTTCTCTTCAACCACTCAACAGTCCCTCCATTGGTAGAGGGATTTAACCAAATGGAATCTCAGATTTAAGGAAGAACCAATCTTGTGCTGAAGGACAAGTTCACAATGCGGTTTTCTTTACCACACGATGAAGCTTGAAGAAGTCGACAAGACCCACACATTGTTTTAGAATTTACCAGGTAATTATTTGTGTTTTTAATGTGTAATCTGCTCACACATAATGTCTAAATGCTACTTCCACTGAGCAGCACTGAATACAAAATGTGATACCATGTGGGTGAACATGGCTCAGAAGGACGAGAAGCTGGTCTTGAAATCAAACTTAGACAACTTTTAATGAAATTTTGTATACACAGAATGTATACAAAACAAACCGAAATGAACATTTCCATTCCATAAAGTGCAGCAGTGATCAAATGTAAACAGTGTGGGAAGAAAAAAAACATGGTGCAAAAATGCATTGATATGGAAGTTCAGAGTATTAATATATATGGTGCTAATTCAATCTCCTCTTTTGTTTCCCTGTTCTTTATTCCTTTAAGTCACAAAAGCACAGAAGAATTCTGTTCAAAGGCCTTTTCTGAGGCCAAGAATTATTAAGAAAAGTACTTCTATGTCTACTGTTTATCATTATTAAGTCACAAGGAATCTTTGATGTCAGTTTACTATCATGACTATTTTTATTAGCATTCACTCTCGCTTCAAAGGAAACTTTTTCAATTAGAGGTTTTGCCTCATTGGCCCTTGGTAGACATGAAAGCTACTGAATGTGTGCCATCACCTATTGTATAACACAGACATATGCAGCCACTAGAGCCCATCTGAAGAGAGAAATGCATTCACAATATGTGTGGCACTGTTCAGTGAGACAAAATATAGCGCATTAATGTTAGCCGACTTGTCTATTTCTCCTTTCTGTATTTGTCAGTTTGTATTCCTGGGAGAACTGGCTATTCTGGGGCCATGAAAACACAAAACACACACATCTTCTGCATAGGCAGCAAGACCATGCACACAGCAACATAGCTGGCCCCAGCTGAATTCAGTGTGGGCGCGGAAAGTGCTTTTGCTAATCGCAGGGGGTGGAGGAAAATCTGTTAATGGCCCGAAACCCAGCTCACTTACGTACAAAAAAAATCAATCATAATCCCAACTAAAGCTCCAACTTCAGATCATGTTAATGTGTCAACATGATTCCTTTTGTGGTGGCTAAGTGATTATGTTATCATCATTCGACACGTTTTAGAGGATGTTTTTAGAACCCTGCATGTTTTCACTGCACCTTAAAGGCGTTGATTTTAAGTTTGTAGTTGCTGAAGGAGATGACCATAAACCTTTAAGTAGGGGATGTGTTCTAGCGTCATTGACCACAAAAGCGACGTAATCTGACAGTCCCGGCTCAAATGGTCTGGAAGAAGGAAAATAATCAGGTTGCACAATGACTAGCAAAGGGTCATTAAGAAACATTAAAAGCTCATTAGGATGCCTTTGTTGCACTGCTGTAATTCTAAAATGAAGTTGTCTTGTGATGAAATATATGGAGAATGTACTTTGGGTAAATCTTAATAATTCTTGGCCTTATCAGAAAAGGCCTTTGAACAGAGTTCGTTTGTGCTTTTGTGACTTAAAGGAATAAAGAACAGGGAAACAAAAGAAGAGAATGAATTTCATGCAACGATAAAGGTGGTGAATTAAACTGGTGTAATAATTATCTTTTAAGGAAAATGAGTTTTGTGAACACACTTTAACAAAAAACAAACTGCTGGCTTGTGCAAAATTCTGGGTTTAACGTTGTTGAGATAATTTTTCAGTTTCACCACAAATAAAGAGCTGCTCATTTTTCATTGACCGGCAGTTCCAGCTGTACAACATCCTAATAAGACTTCACTAATCCTCTACTCAGACATAATAATGAAGGATGAGACGGTATCAAAGGGATTTCTTATGTCAGTTTCACTGGTTCATGTTAGTTCCTTTAGCTTAAAAGAAAGTAGTTTTGTTTACTTATGATAACATTTGACTTCCATCTGGTATGTATATAATGCAAGACAACACTACCAATATCCAACATTGATGATATGGACGCATAAATAGCATTAGTGTCAAAATAGGTTGTTGTCACATGACTTTGTCAAACCAGATAAATATTAAATGTATACAGTAGGAAACATAAACAAACTACCATTAATTCACTGACCATTAAAATGTACTAAACATCAGATTTATTTCAAAATGCATTGAAAGTGCCAGATGGATTTAAAGAAATGTGACCGGAAAGGATGTCTGAAGTTGTTGAGGCATGGAGCAGAGAAATTTCTACTTAGATGGGTTTTATCGAGAGTTATAATTAAACAACCACAAATAATCAGTTAGATGCTGGAGTATAATTTGAGGCCGACTTTGTTATGCACTGATATTACTCCATCACTTGAAGAATTCAAAATCCAACTCCTTTGCTTGTGTATGATGTATACTACAGTTCTGACTGCTTCTGACTTAAAAACATTTTCCCATGTGGAAACATATAGGCACAGAAACATTCAGTGACTCATTCAGTTGTTGACTGTCTTAAAGCAAAGAAACGGTAAGAAAAAAAGAATGTCTCTACTAGAGCCATTTCTACATCTGCTGTACATATCTCCTTCGCAAACCTTTGTTCTGTTTCAGGCTATATTTTTGCAGTATGAACATCTTTGTTTAGTAGACCTGGAAGTCTTTCAAAGACTAGGGTCTCTCAGGATGTATAGTCATCATACTGTCATCTGTTTATCCAAAGGCAGATGTTCCATTTTGATGCCGTCCTCCACTCTAGCTATTTAGTAGTGTAGGCACTGGACAATAACATATTTGTTTAAGAGGCTAAGAAAGCCATCATCTGAATGTTTTATATATGCTCAGAATCTCTCAACAGCACCACAATTGGTAAACCGGAGGTATTTATGTTTTAAGCATGTTTCAAATAGTAAGAATAATGGTGTCTTAAATTTTGCACTATGTGAAACATTTAGGCATCCTTTAAAACTTGAGCCTTTCTGTGAGTAACAATGTATTTGATATTTCAGGAAAAAAAAGAACTGCTCCAGCATCGATTTCATCCACTACACCCCTGAGGCTGCACAAAAGTAGAAATTGAAACAAGAAGACTGAGGCCAAGTGGATTAAATCACCCAAGTACATCCTTTTTTTCCCACTTTTGTTTTGGCTGGAGCACCATTCTGTCTATTAAAAGGCTCTTCCAGGAATCCTCTTAAAGCTCTCAGTTGGCCACTCAAAATCATCCCTACATGACATTTATATAAAAAATATATAATTATTTCACACCGTCTTTCCGATCATCTTATATCTATCAAGACTATAAATAGATTTTGTAGAAAATTTGATGCATATCTAGTGGATAAATGGGATTTGTCACATTCTTTCATTAATAAACGGGTGTCTGCTGCTTCCTTTTTTATGCTTGCACACATTACGGTCACATGCACCTCAAGAGCATCTTTGGTGCGTCCAGTAAAGTGTCTCTAGATGCTTCTGCTGCTCCTATGTTCAATGGCAGAGAGTGGCTTTGCTATATTTGCTGTGATTCGTAGTGCTACAAAAAGTAGTAGTAATATATTTTTAAGCAAAAAAGCCCACCTCAAAACATTGTCTGTGCAGTCGATTCATCAAGATTGCAATCCTGCCTTAACATATTACTTTGCTGTCTGAGCTGCTCAGATGCCCACATACCAGCGGTGCGCTGTCACTGGGAATCCCTAGCAGCAGCTGGGGGTTTTCCGCTACTGTTCGTGGCAGCTGGAAATAGATGTTAGCTTCTGCTTCTTCAATTGCTTGCGGTGTGACTGTAGTATAAAAGTGGGTTGGCCCCCAGAAAGAACAGAAGAGATAGTTGCAGCCACCAAGCAGATCAGTGCAGCTTTCGACACAACAGTGAGAATAAAGACCTGAGATCACGGAGTCTGGCAAAGAAAGTTTTCAAGAAAATAATGACATTGACATTCTGGAGTGAAATGTCTATATGTTTGTGGCTAGTGCACAGGATAATAAAAATAAAATCACAATGGTAATTTGGTAGAAACAAAATCTTAATTTTGATTTTAGCAAAATCATTCAGCTTTTAAAATAAATGTTAATAACCCAATAACTTTAAGATACAACACCAATTTCTGGTTAACCATGATATCAACAGGTTGTCTGATAAATTACGCATTGCAAAAGCTTGGTTAACATAAGAGTGTCCTGTTTGATGGCAACCTAAACTTTTCTTTTATATCACTGTCTTGTAACATCATAGCAACCATTCAGACAAAGAGATTTTCATTCAAAAGATAATCCAAAGTGATTGTCTTCTGGTACACTGGAGTAATCATCTCAGTGACACAAAATGGATGGATAAAAAGTAAGCTGGAAAGAATATGGAACAATCTTTTCTTATTTCAGAGAAGATGAATAAAAATGTCTTGATATGTGTGGATGTTCCACGCTCTGCTGCACTTTACAGCCCCCTGCAATGAGTGTCTTCAGAGAATGCCCATTGTGCTTATTCCTTACAAATGTTGGCAAACTGAGGAACCTATTGTTACCCAAAGGGTGGGTGCACTGGAGAAAAAGGCAGAGTAGGCTGGGTTGAAGTTGAACAGTGACGGAGAAAAGGACAGAAAAAGGGAAAAACGGTCAAAACAAGAAAGAAAAAAATGAGTCCAACCAGTAGAGGAAGGCAGACTGTGTGGGCAGAGAAAAGCGAGACAGAGCAGCAAGTAAGGAGCTGAATTCCAAACCAGCAGTTTCTAGACATGATATTGAATACACTTTGCATAAAGAGAGGCCAGAGAACAGACTCTCTGCTGACAGCTGTCTAGATCTGTGAGATGACTGCCTCTGCTGCTTGCTTCAAGCGGGCTCGGACATTGAAGGGAAGAGCTGGACTATTCCTTTGGGAGGAACTAATAAGGCTCATGAGTATCTGATATTAGCTTTTGATGTGGTCTCATAATATTTACTATTCACACTGATGTGTGCTGATGTAAGCTGCTGAAAGATTTACACATGAAATTGGACTTGATGTTACTTCTCAGCAAGCGAGGAGGTCTTAGTCACTACACTGTCATCAGAACACTGTAAGTCAGTGTAGTTTTTTCTCATTATTACAATGACTGACATCCTTCTTGCTTAAAGATGGCATCATGGTATTACTTAATATGCTGGCATCTGGGGCTCCAGTTGTAATAGAGCTCTGTTATTCCTTTTATGTGACAAAGTTAGTGCTCATGTAATTGAATTAGCAATGTTTCCAGAGCAATGGAGGGTGATTTTGGCAAGCTAATTAATATCAGGACTAATTTTCTGGCTGACAAGTTGTAATCTCAAGAGACCCAACATTCATGCATAACATCTATCATGTTAGAATGGAAATGGCTTTTGTTTTTTTCTGTTATACTAGAAAGCTAAAGCACAAAGACGTTAAAGGAGAAAGGGAGGCTTGGTTTAGATAATGATTCACTGCTGATAACTGATTAAGCTTCAGACACATCAAATCCTTTATAGAGATACCCAAAAAATTAGTTTAATAATTACATGATGACTTGACTATGGTTGACTACATGGTTAACAACACAACAAAACAGGATGGAAGACCTGGCTGTCAGAAGGTGACTCAAAGTAATGTATATGAAGGATCACTGAGATATCATGTATTCATTTAGGGTGCTAAAGACATAACTACACTACACTGCGATAGGAGCTTTTTCCCCATTCTGTATGCCATTGCAAGCTGCCAACAGGTGGTTCAATTCTTTATATTGAAGTTTTGGCCAGGCTCAAGAGGTCAGCAAATACCAGAACAGCATAATTACACATTTATTGAATTTTCCAAATGTACTCAGTAAGGACATGCCATAATCACATTGCTTCGTACGGTTGATCTACTACTTTCATAAATAATAAGCAATCTTGAAGCAATATATGAATGCAGTCTCCATGCACCATTTGTGCTTATAATCGGTAATCCTTGCAAGGATTCAGGGAGGAGTATAGCCAACGGTAGTCGCATCTATCACAAGGCAACACAGAACTGTGCATTTAACCACTCATCTGCAAGGCCAATTCAAGGATATGAATTAAGCTAAAAAATACAGTTTTGTACTATGGTAGAAAGTTGTTGTACAACGAGTGGATTATTTGTGTCAATGAATGATTTACAGAGAAAAGGGAAAGGTGCCCCCTTGTGGTGATGCCTTCTCTAACAGAGAGCACCACAGTGGCTGCTACATCCCTTGATAAAAAGGATGGGAATGAGCTACAAAATTATAATGAACATATCTCCTATCAAGAGGGCTATTTGTCTTAAGGTAGGGGATACAGAATGTTATGTGTAAATCCCTTTTTGTTCCACAATGGGGAAATTCACTCTTTGCATTTGACTCATCCACTTTGGGAGCAGCTGGCTGCCATTGTGTGGCGCCTGAGGAGCAGAGTGGGGTTAAGGGTTTTGCTCAGGAACCCAGAGTGGAGGCTGTGGGCATTGAACTGGGTACTTGCAACCTTCTCAGAGCACAAACACTGCTTGAACCACTAGGCCAACACTCCCCATAGGTTTGCAGACTACTATTTGAAAAGAAATCAGAATTAGTTAGACAGCAGATCAAAGCTTTAACAAATACAAATTGGGAAACGGTGCATCTCTGGTCCCTTAGGGTGANCTGTGAGAAATCTTATTGCTCTTTGAGTCCTGCTTGGATTCTAATCCTTTGTCTCTGTTTCCAGGAAACCAGTTTTTCTCCGTAAGCTCTGGAGGAGCTTAGACTGCCGAGCCAGCCCTCTGAGCCAAACCCGAAGACTCTTCTCTGGATTCCCATGCAGCTCTGGATTAAGAGCTGGAAACCAAAAGCCAAGGTCTGCACCCTTATCAGAAGTCAGATGCTGAAGCAGTTTCTGGACTCTGCTGAAACAACCCTTCTCTGGACCCAACAACTCCTCTCTCTGAGTTCAAACCGAAACCCTCAAAGTATAAATCTGAACATCACAAAACCAAACCCCATTGCTCCTAAGTTAACTGCTCTGTTATCTACACAGACTCCAGTGAACCAGTCCCCAGGCCTGAACCAGTTCCAGTCATATTCCCATGTGCTTGTCAACAATAAACTCTGTTAAACTTTTACTATTGTTTCCGTCTCTGTGGTGTTCTGCATAACTGGGTCTCATCAGTGAACCCATCATGACAGGAGGAGTATAGCCAACGGTAGTCGCATCTATCACAAGGCAACACAGAACTGTGCATGTAACCACTCATCTGCAAGGCCAATTCAAGGATATGAATTAAGCTAAAAAATACAGTTTTGTACTATGGTAGAAAGTTGTTGTACAACGAGTGGATTATTTGTGTCAATGAATGATTTACAGAGAAAAGGGAAAGGTGCCCCCTTGTGGTGATGCCTTCTCTAACAGAGAGCACCACAGTGGCTGCTACATCCCTTGATAAAAAGGATGGGAATGAGCTACAAAATTATAATGAACATATCTCCTATCAAGAGGGCTATTTGTCTTAAGGTAGGGGATACAGAATGTTATGTGTAAATCCCTTTTTGTCCCACAATGGGGAAATTCACTCTTTGCATTTGACTCATCCACTTGGGGAGCAGCTGGCTGCCATTGTGTGGCGCCTGAGGAGCAGAGTGGGGTTAAGGGTTTTGCTCAGGAACCCAGAGTGGAGGCTGTGGGCATTGAACCGGGTACTTGCAACCTTCTCAGAGCACAAACACTGCTCGAACCACTAGGCCAACACTCCCCATAGGTTTGCAGACTACTATTTGAAAAGAAATCAGAATTAGTTAGACAGCAGATCAAAGCTTTAACAAATACAAATTGGGAAACGGTGCATCTCTGGTCCCTTAGGGTGATGAATTCAGTTACTTTACATTAAAGTAGCTTAAAGTAATAAAAACAAAAAAATCAGAAGTTGAGAGTCTGATTTGGACTTCAGGCTGAGCGATGTACAGTATATATATTGCTTACATGGATTCAGCCTCCGCACCACAATGAGAAAAAGTTAAGTGTTGATTTATCTGCTCAAGGTTTGCAGCAGCTGATTTCCAACAGAATTCGAGAAGTTGAATAAAGAGCAGGGGTCAAAAGTACAATATTGAGCAGAGGGAGAATATAATAAAGTATTAAACTGACAAAAAGGAAACTCTGCTAAGGAAAGATTTTCTAGCTCTTTTTAGTTTTTGCAATGAGACGTCTACATATTTTATCAGTTGTGTTTGCTGCAAAGTTAATCCTTCCTTTTTCACTTAAGCAGCACAAGTTTAAAATTTAAGCAAGTAGAAAAACATCCACATTAGTTAGTGACGAGGCAGAGATTGACAAGGAGAGGAAGACATTTTCTTTCTGCAGAAATATAGGTACTAGATATTGACCTATATCAAGACAGTATAGAACATAGAGGCTGACTCATGTTTCGAGGCCTAACTCTTCCAACTATAACCTTGTCCGTCATTCACTGCGAGCTCATGTTAAATAAATTTGCATTTGTTTCATCTTGAATACTAGCCTCTGCTTAAAATTCTATGTGTCCCTCTGTCTTCTAACTGGTCTGTCAGACAGTCCCTTTTACCTTCCAGCTGGACTAAACTCTTTCTTCTACAAGGACTCACTGATGCCATACACTCTGGGGTAGAATTCAAAGGCATACTAACAATAAAAAAAGTTCACACACATGAACATCACATCAACTCTTTCTCTCCAGCTTGGATCTCATTAGCATTTTATGCTATTTTCTGTCTTTCAACAATCAAACCATTTATGATGGCTTATTTACCAGAGAAACCTATGACAGTGTCCTCAGTGGACGCGGCTAATGTGATGTTATCAGTTTACCATAGTATTTTATTGAATAGTTGTCCACGAGGAAGCACCAATGTTTTGGTGTGGATTTAATGGGAGGGACATTTCTGTTTAAATCATACTTGGGGCCACAGTTGACATAAAATGCAATGAAATTCAAGTGAGATGGTTTTAGGTAGAAAAAATGTCATTGTTAACAAATTAGATCAGTGGTATCTGGGTTAACTGGAATCACCACTATGCAAATGTTAGAATATCAAAATATGAAACCTCCATAGCCTCATGATGCATTTAACATTCAGAGTCCACAGTATCATTCAGCACTATCCAAATCTCTTTCATCTAAAACAGCTTCATCATCAAAAATCTATAATCTGTACAGGTATATAAGAATTTAACAGAAATAACAATTACACAAAAACATTATGTAATAAATCCCAAAGATGACAATATAAGACAAAATTATCAATAAAAGGCAAAGAAAAAACTAATGGTTCTATTCTCTGAAGCTAGACGCTTATTTAAAAAAATGTATATTTAAAAGATTTAGAACCACATACATATCCAGCATACCTCAAAGAAACAGGTAGACAGTTCTAGTCTTTCTCCCTTTCCTTGGTCATGACTCGAGTCCTGCAAAAATCTAAAGGTGTTTTACCTCAGAATTTCTGATTAAAAGGTACTTCAGAGTGTGTAAGGAAGACATCGACCAGTGGAGCATGTCACTCATGTTCTATGTGCACAACAAATAACAGGTGATTTTAGAAGATCACGTCAGTGCTGAATGAATCAACATAAAATAAGGTACTACTACTGTACAACCTTGTGCGTGGAAGTTATTAAATCTTCTTTTAGTCTTTTATATCAAGAATCTTAATTTGAGGCTTGGCCAAGCTCACATGCCTTCATGCTGCAATAAGCTTTTGATAACAACTAACTTCCTGTGTTTAAGACTTTAGTGAGTGATTTTGAATTGCGTAAGTTAAAAGCTATTGGACGTGATGCAAAGTGATGTCTGCACGTGATGCAGATGCAAAGGGAAAGAGTTGATCCAAACTTTTTCGGGGGTTTTGCGAAGGTACATATTTGTACTTAATCTCTTAATCTTTTGTGAAAGCAGGGCTTGGGGCAGACTGTTTTTATAATTCTAGGAGGGATTGTGGAGCAATCTGGCCCGACCCATAATGAATATCCTTCAGAGGTTTGATTAAGCTCTATCATATTCAATGTAAAACACATCAGATGATATTTGCAAAGACAAGGGCCCAGCATATGGCCAGGGTAGGATATTGCCACGCTGCCAAGGACACGCCTTCCGACAAAAACGTCTTAGTACTGGACAATGGCGTAACAACACAACAACAGGCCCATAAGCAACATTATCTGGGTGGGCCCCATATGAAGTACAACACGTGATAAAGGTTCAGGACACAGCGACAGTTCCATAAATCGGCCAAGAAAATACAATTATGCAATTCTCAGTAGTATATGATCACACATCACACACGGAAAAATAGTGACTGCGCACCTTGAATGGAAACATTGGTGACAGCGCACCACCACATGTTACAAGTTCCAAAAACATATTTCAGGGAGATGCTTATCGACCAAACACCCCACCCCACGTCGTACCCCACCTATTTTTGCCATCCATCGTCGCTAACACATTGTTCGTAACGGTTATGGTCTGGATTACCCATAATTCCAAGTCAGAGTGAGAAAAAAAAGGACTCAAATACATTGTTCTTTTAAGATCTTGATTGCAGTTTGAAACATATAAGTGTATATTTTACCAACTGTCTAATGAACTATACACAGTTATTAACATAGTAATTAAAAGTACCACTGTCTGCTTTGCTATTGGTGTTGGTTTAAACGGCTCACCATCACGTTGAAAACTGGCGTATGTTGCGGTATAAATACGATCCGGTGTGGTCAGTCACTTCAGTATCAGGTGGGTTTAAGAGGAACTTTATGCACCATTACATTTGCAAAGAGACGTCCTAGTCTACAATTGTGTAGGGGGCCTACCAGGTGTCAGTGAATGGGCCCCTAAGAGGTTGTGGGCCCGTAAGCAACTGCTGTCTCTGCTTACCGATATTTACGCCATTGTTACTGGAGACCAGCTCCAGTCAATACGCACAGTTTCCTATAGATTTGGTGATGGTCATCAAGTATGGAATTTAAAAGGCAAGTCTAAATTACCTGTTTTCAGGAGGCAGTACTTGGGTGATTTAAGCACTGGACTATTGGGCTTTGAGTTGGCTAGGTGTGGATCAGTCACAGAAGACTTTCTTTATTGAACCAATAATATTTTCGTTTTTGAGTTCAGAAATCAAACATTGAGGGCTGGCAAGCCCCATAGCCATCCACTGTCAACCAAGAAAGAAATGCATAGTCATTATCAGTTTAGAGATAGCCCTATGAACAAGCCAAATCCTGTCTAATGAATATAAAGCACACACTCCAAATATCACAACTCGATTTCTAAGCGAACAGCCAGATGGTTGAAACATAAATATAACTTGGAGTTCCAAAAGATTGGCATTTTTTTAATTTCTGTTTTTAATCAAGAAAGTACACCTCAAAACACCATTGGTGCAGTCAGGTCACCAAGGTTATGATCCTACCTTCATAACTTCTGTAGTTGCTTCAAACAGCAGACCCCTGCTTATGTGTTTTTGCTGATTACTACACTGCTGCTAAAATGAAAAAAATTGTGCATGCATATTAGAACAATGTGTGTCTATCTGACAGTGCATGCTGTTCTGACAGAACACTTGTTTAAAAATCTTAAGGTAGGTAAAAAAAAATTTTTTGGCACATTCCAGCAACAACATTTTTCAGTGAAGATGTCAGAGCATTCAGAGATGTACTTTGTAGCCTAAAATCATTTAAAAAAAATACTTTTTACCCATTCATCCCAGCAAATATCAAAGCCACTCTCTTGATTGAATATGCCATTGTATACAGAGACCTCCTGTTGACCCTTTGCACTGTGTGAACATCAAAATCAGCTTGTACTGTAGACTACTGTGCTTGTTTTGTTGCCTAAGAGAACACACTTTACAACCAAAACTGTTCTATCACAGATTTTTTTATTTGGTCTCTTTAGTTTTAAAAATCAATCAGAAATGTTAAAATCTTGCCATGTGAACCAGTTTACACAAACTACCAGTTTAGGAGGCTGTTTAAAAATTGTAGCTAGGGTTTTGCCAGAGATTGTTGATTACAGTACTTAAAATGGGCTTTTTAAAATGCAGCTTGCTTAATGATATTTTCACAAAAATCTGTATTCAACTTAAGTTTTTCTTGTTTGATCTTCCAACCCTAAAGTAACAAGTGTTAAAAAATGAGTTAATAAAATTCATTGCCAAAATTACTGTCACAACTACCAAGATGAGTATAAACTTTGTAGATCTGTACATACAAGGCAAATCAGTTATTATTAATGAAATTTTATTTTTTTTCTGTTTAAATTAGCATGCCACTGTATGTAACTCTGATGTCAGAGTTCCTCCTGTTCTTGTACTTTTTCAAGCCATGTAGAATTTCCTTGTAATGATGATAAAGACCAGCAGGAGCAAAGCCCTGCCTTTGGGCATGATCATCAAAGACTGATACAGGGTAAAGTAACAAATTAGGGCTTTATGTGTACTGTAGCTTTTAGTTATTTTTTTCTTTTCTGCAGGAAGAGAAGAAAAATCTCTTGCAAGGCTTCTATATGCTGTTCCAGTTGAAATAAACCTAACTGAACTTCTAACAACTGTTTGTACTTGGGCTTTCTGCACTGACTCTTGCACAACCAGCCCAACAGTCCCTTGTAAATCTATTCGATCAATCTGTGATGCATGCCATGTGGGCAAAGCAACAATGCCAAAGGGGGAGATTTATTCTAGTCTTTCATAGCAAGCAACAATTGGAATGAGACAACCAAGTCTCTGTGCAATTAATCTGCTTTTTACATCAGAATAGCAAAATGGAAAGGAAAGAAATAAAAGACTTTCGACGTGAATGGAAAAAAACCACTTATTCTCTGATATTTTCAGCAATTGAACTTATACTTCCCCTTGCCTCAGCAATCCATCTACAATCAAATGCAAAGCAGAGACTTTGTGCACAGGTCATGTTTAATTTGCCCCAGGCACTGGCTGGGATTACCAGGTCCTATTCTTTCAGGAAAAGACATCTTGGACATGAATGGCTGATTGGCTCAGTGGAATCCCCTCTGATTCTTCAGCAACAGCCAAGCACAAGAAACAGAGCAGGGAGGAATATGACATGTTCGGATGGGACAGAACATTTTTAGAAAGCATCTTTGTCCCAGCATGAGACCACAAAAGACAGACCCTGCATGAATTCTCCTCTCTCTCTCTGTTGGGGGGCTTCAATGCTTTCTTACCATTCTCTCACTTCTTTATGTCATCAATGTATGACAGACCAGCGTTCTGTTTTACCTGGTAATTTGTTGAGCTGTTTTTCCTTATTTTTCCCTCTCAGTCATATTTACATTAACAAGACTTTCTTTATTCTCAATTTTTTACTCCTTAAGTCTAGCTTTGCTATTGTCATTCCTTGTATCTGCCGAAATCATCTGCTCTGATTCTTTAGTGCAGTTGGCAAATATGAAGACCTGTCTACACATCATAGAAGTCTTGCTGTTTCCACCTGGAACTTAGACAATCAACGTGTCAATGTTTGTGTGGATGGAGTAAATCACCAAATCCTTAGGTTTTCCTGTGAGATCTAATAGTGTAAAGGATAAAGTAAAGAGTCTGAAAGATTTGTAGATTGAAACAGTTAGATGGGAGATGAAACCATACATGTATTTGGTATGGGTAAATAAATAAAGTTTCACAAATCTTTAATGGTTTTCATATAATAGTCATGAATGAATAGATCATGTTTCATATCATAGAATACATTTCTATCACACAATGATAACCTGCAAAAATAAATTATATGGAAATTTGAGGTGATGATTTATTTCATGGAAGAATACCATTTTAACCAACCACGCCCTATGTAATGTCATGATTGTGCCCTTTGTAGACTTCTGTTAAAGTTTGTTTAAGTTACACTTTGATTTATGTTATTCTGTGTTTTCTTTATCATTGGTTTCTTTTCCATTTTTTGTTATATTTAAGCTGTGTTGTATTTTTTAAGTTACTCACTGTTGTCCCCTTGTGTCAATCTCCTTTCCACTTAGCTCCTTCTGTCTACACCTGCTCCCTATCAGCTAATTAGTCCTCCCATTGTTTCTGTCTCCCATATATACACCTCCTGGTCACTTACTGTTTGCTGGATCCTTTCCATGCTTTTGCTTAATTCCTCCCTAGTGTCTCCAAGTTTTTTGGTTCATGAGTTTTCTTGTCTATAAGTTCTGGACTAAGGATTTTGTATTTTTATTATTTTCATTACACTTTACAAGCAATCATCCCTTCCTCTTCAACTCTGCATTTGGGTCCTCTTAAAACCTCCGCACAACCTGAAATTTAAAAGTTAACATCTTTTTGACAAAACAAATTGGTGACAGTAAGTACTGTGATGTGGCAATGGCAATTAGTCTTTTACATCATTGTTGAAACATTTTGGCATTTTTCCCTTTGCAGAATCGTTTTAATACTGCCACCTTGAAGAGTTTCTAAACATGAACTGCCTTTTTGAAGTTATACTGTAGAATAATAAACCAAATGTATTATCTGTGTATTTTCTGGTGTACTTAACATTATTGTCTTTCAGTAATAAGTCCCAAATAAATCCTGAATCAGCAAATCAGCCCCAGAGCATGGCAGTACCACCACCATGTTTGGCTGTTGGTATTAAAGAGGCAAAAACATAAGACATATGTAGGGGCAAATGCTCTTCCATAGGATTAAGACACTATTTCAAGTACGCCTCCTTTCTTCAAGTCTCAACTAAAGGCTCTGACAGCTGCACACAATAGTAGCACTTTTACATTTTTGTGAAATTGTTTTGACGTGTAAAATTGTACCTCATCCCACTGAGAAAGCCTGCAGTTGTTGAAGCTGACAGCAGAGTGCAACAACCAACACATGTTTGTCAAAAGCAGGTGGGGTTTTGTTTTGCCAAGAGAGTAAAATAAGCAGAGACAACAACAAATTTACTGGAAAAACTCTGACTCAGGCAGTGGAATGACAGGGTATAAAAGAATTAGCACTCACCTGGATTAATGTCAAGTCTTCAAGGTTAAGCCTGAAGAGGTGATTTCTGTAGAAAGCAAACAAAATTGGAGTAAAATTGATATAGGTCATAAAATAAAATGTTAAAATATTTCAGTAGAACTTGTTACAGCAATAACTGCTTCATAGATAACCTTTGTCCTTCTCAGAAATGTAGAAGCACAGATGAGCAATAGTTCTAGAGGTCCAATATCCTCAGTTTTCAAACAGTTTTCTAATATGTTTTTAGTGCTGTGAAATTTTGCAGAAACTCCATATTTTCAAACAGAAATTCTGAGTTCCTGAAACAATCTGACATAATGACTGAGTAAATTTTACAACAGCCCAAAACAACCCTTCATAAGCATTTAGAAGTTTTCAGGATATGAAACAGAACCATGTGAGATACAGTATGTTACTTTCTAAGACAAGCATTAACACTAAATGTGAATACAGTCAGCTAAGAAATACCATAAAAATAAGATTGGCAAATTTGGTCAAGTGGACCACAGTCTGTTGTTAATTAATTATTTATTTATTTTTTGGGGGGGACTGGGTCCCTTCTGAAATGACCAACTTCTCTCTTGAGTCTGTCACCAAAGGATGTTAGTCAGTTAATACCTTATCCAATCTGTTCTGTTGCCGTTTCGGCCAATCGGCATTCAATTTTGTCTGCTAAAACTAATAACCTTCTGCATAAAGATGCTTTGTGGTGACCATGAATACGATTTAGTTTTATCTTGACGTTTTTTTGCTCATGATCTAACAGCTGTTGTATTTGGGAAAATGGTGATTATAATCTTGTGTTTTAAAAAGGTGCATTGGTCTATGAGAAGATTATAGTTATCCAAGTGTATAACACAAGCTTTAGAAACCAACATGTAATCAGAAACAAAAAGACATATTAAGTCGACAATAAGCTGAAAATAAATAGAACGGTAAAACAGCAGAATAATAAACTACAAGTAGTAAGTAGATCATATGCAATGATCCAGCACATGATCAAAGAGAGAATTTTGTTTTGTTACAATAATGGAAAAAAAAGGAAAGAACGACAACTAATGAGGAAAACTGAGTCTGAACCATCACAAAGTTCAGAAAAAGCCTGAAAATTACAAATTGATTTAATTCAGATGTGTTCCAACAAAAAGTTATCCAAAACAAGCCGGACGTAGACACTGAAGAACTGAAACTTTGGAACAGCTGCCTTCATTAGATGGAAAATGTAATTAATTTAGAGTTCTTAGATATCTTTTTAAAAACTCTGACTTTATTTTGGATTTTAAAACTGTAAAACCCATCTAGGGTTGGTGGGGGAAAAAAAGCTAATCTTTTCATGTGAACAATTACTAATTTTTCTGAGCAGCTATCCATTTTCAGTCGAAATCATGCTCACCTATACACTTGTGCACACATCCATACATATAAAATAGCTTTACAAAGATCCATCAATCTCCTGAGGAGCAGCTATCAGAAAAGGTCCGTATCTGACTGTGACCCCCCATTTTACTGTATTGATATTTACATCGATCCTACTTTTCTTCCATTATCTTTCATACTTGGAACCCAATCTGCTGTCATCAATCTTGGCGCGTTATCTGTCACAGTTAGACACTAAGAAGCTGTTAAGGTGGGATACAGAATTTCACCACATCTACTATTTAATTGTCTTCACTCTGTCCTTTTTTTCTTTTAGCACTGTGAGATTGTGGACATGCATGTGACAAATTTGTCACACTAAACAAGTGTGTTATGAAATTCTTGCTAACAGCCTTTTTAAAGCACTCAGTTACATCTTTACCCATCCACTCGGTGTTGATCTATACTCAAATAAAACTAAGAGCCTATTTTTCTGCTAAATATTTGCAGATCTTCTTAACTTAACTATACGGAAATAATACATTTAAATCACTGCAAACAGCAAAATACATCAACTTCAATCTCACTTTACACCAAAATTAAAACCTCAAATCATGTTTTCATCCTAAATTTCACAGTTTTCATTGATGGAAGTGTTATTATCAGCCAAACTCAGTGCCCATGATACTAAAAAGCTAAACATATAAGGAATATTGCTAAGCCCCATAACAGGCAATAAGTGCAGGTACAGACATTAACAGATGCAATTGGTTGGGCTTAAAAAAAATACAAAGACATTCATCCAAAGCAATTTTTTTCTATACAAAAGCGGATCATTACTCATGAAACACAGCAGCAAACACTGAAGGAAAAGAGAAATAAAACAAGGCACTGTGAATAAAAGGGAAGAAAAGGGCGAGGGGAGGAGGAAGGAAGAAAGAAGCAGAAGGGAAAATAAGGAAAAACATAATGGATGAAGGTTACCTGGCACCGACAATCAATTCATTCTGGCCAGGGTCAAAGGTCAGTTGTGAATAATCCACCGTGCCCTCTGCTTTGAACCTGAAGATCCATGGCTCCATCTCTGCAAAAAACACCGGAGGACAGTACAACAGTGAGCCTTTCAGGTTTTGACTGCAGATGAAAACTGCAGCTTTGATTGCAGATGAAAGCACAAGCTGTGCTTACAAGTGTATCTTAAAACTAAAAAACACATTGCTTTCTTTATGTAGAGATTGCAAGGTTCTTTGCTTCTCATTGCCTCTCAAAAAAAAATAATTCATTAAAAAAGATTGACGTAAAATTCTTCTTAAGAGGGACTGGGAAATCAGCTGGTGACAAATTCTAAGTGTATTATCAGTTTGACCGGCCCTGAGCAGTGACCTGCAATACCTAAATCCTTTCTGTAACAACAGGACTCTTCATTGCGGATGGGATGGATCAGGCATCCCCAAAGTCGGTCCTCAAAGACCGCTGTCCTGCAGGTTTTAGAGGTTTCCCTGCTTTAGCACAGCTGATTATAATTATTGCAGTAAGCCTGTTAATCAGCTTTCAATTAAAATCAGCTGTGCTGGAGCAAGGAAACCTCTAAAACCTGCAGGAAAGCGGCCCTCGAGGACCGAGTTTGGGGATGCCTGGGATGACGATAAAGGTTCAGTCAGGTGGGGCGTTTCTCTCGTACACATTTATATTTTCACACAAAGATTTCCACAGAACATTACCTTCTACCTGACTTTAAGATGACTTTGAAAATTAGAGAAAAGATAAATCAAGCTAACCTTAGAGGATAACAACACAGCTGAATGTACAACAGCAGAGTAAACTTCTACTTTATTCCCTTGAGCTTTTAACCTTTCTCCATTTAGAAATGTAATGGATTCGGAAAGCCCGACATGGTTTCGGTAATAGGTAAAACATTTTCTAGAAAAACACTTGAAGATACTGATAACACTTAATAATGCTGTGCTAATATTAGTTGTTGAATGTTTAATGATATTACCAGGTCTTTAGGGATGCAATAAAGGGGATCAATAAAACATTGATCAATTGCAGCTGCAATCCTGACTTGCTCTGTTGCATTGAGTCTGCCGACCATGCTGTGATTGGTCCAGACAGCATTCAACTAAGCACAATCATTGATATCTGTGCACAGCCTGCATATTAATATATTTTTTAAAGCTTAAAATACATTTGTTTTATTTTGATCTTCAAAAAACATTAAATATATAAATATATAGCCACACAAATGTATGTTGTCTCTTAATTAAAGTGATTAAAATTTGTTCAAGATTCTCTAATTTTAGCAATTCAAAAATGAACAAAAAAAAAAAAAGAGTATGAACTTTTTTTTAATTAGTATCAAAATACAGAATAATGCTTTCTGCCAATTCTGGATGATATAAAAACCTGAGCTGTGAGTCTAATTCTATTCTAAGTTCTTTGCTTCTAATTTTTTGCTAAACATTAAGATATAACGATTGGTCAGCTTAGGCTGAATGCAGAGAAACAGAGCGAAAGATATAAAATAAAGGTGGTATCTAAATGTGGAAACAGTATGTATAGCTCAGTGGGATGTCAAGCTCATGCAACTGGATGCTATTTTTATCTGCACATGACTGTGTTATAGTGTACTTACTGTACAAGTACTTATCTAGAGATAAGATTCATCACAGTACAATTTATATGGATGTAAACATCATGAAGTACTTCAAATCTTAATTATTAACAATGACTGATTAATATTTCTATGTATTCTTTAATTTAATATTTTTTAAATTAGTCATTCCCACAGTTATGCTAATGTTCCAGCCACAAGAGGACAGTGATCCATGGACACCCAACTTCATGTCAGGTTATTTTATTTTTTCATTCTCATTTTTCAATTTATTTTCTGCTTTTTTAAGGAGTTTTCTTTTTAGTTTAAACTTAACAGAAGATGAGTCTTTTTTTTTTTTTTGCAGCCTCTGCTGGAGGGAGAACCTGAAAACACTGAGACTGACACATCCCAGACAGACATGACATCTTATCCACGACATGCCTGTTTTCCCATTAACCCATTAGCAATCAACTCAAACGACAAGTAATGTCTATCTACTGTCTGGGTACTTGATAGGTTTTTAGTTGAGCATGGTCAAACAATCAGCGACACTTCGTGTTATAATATCCAGTCTGTATTACTTCCATAAGGAACAATAACTTACTGTATATGCATAACTTGAACTAAATAAGAATTAAAAACTACCATTACCCACTTAAAATAACCTAAGGTAATGTTTTTAGTAGTGACAATAATTATGTAAAAGCACTTAAAGCTATATTCTCGAACTATCTACAGACAAACCATTTGTTTTGTTTTTTATTTACCAAAAGCCATCCCTCAGGGCCAGAACAGACAGAGAGGACAGCTTGAACATCCTCTCCGAAACACATTATCTGCTTCTTCAAGCACACCTGTCAGACAGCATTTCAAAATCTCTCTCTCCCTCAACTGCAAAGAGAGCACTTCCAGTTTTAGTGAAAAACGTGGGATTTCTAAGGAATTCAAAACGAAGACAAGCAGCGTGAGAAAAAAAAAGAAAAAAAAAAGAGGATTCTCCAAAGAACATCTGCCGCCTCTAACTCACATAATGGAACCAAACCCTAATTCTTGTAACAAAACAATAGTCTGCTAAGAGATGACGCCATGTATCTTAAGGCACAATCCCTTGTTATCTTTCAGTTCTCCAGTGAAAGGTACCAAAACAAAACATAGGAGAAAGTTGAAAGTATCATGCTAATATATTTGAATTAGCAATGGTAAAAAAAAAACTATCTAGGAGGTCATGACCTTCTTCTCCCCAAAGATCTCTACTTATTTAAGAGACATTGCTCTTCTCTTTTCATGGGGGAAACCAACTTTCAGATGTGCAAATCCTTTTGCTCCACCGGGGTTGTTGTTTTTTTTTCTAACCCCATGGAGAAGAATCCTCAGCATACAAATATAGCTGTGACAACCCCCCAGAGGGAGAGACGACACTTGACAAACCCCAGCTTTCCCCAATAAATCTCCTAGACTACAAGGGAGACTTGCTAGGCAATGAAGTGTGCACTGCTTTGGCTGTCTGTCTCCATGTAATACATTAAAAAAGTATCTATACACAATTATTATTATCCAGCTGTCTCATTATAAGCATAGACTACTACATTATGTGGTGAACTTATGATATAGACCAACATGAAGCAATGCCTAACCGTCAGATGAAAGGAAAAGGATATGCATTTCTGCTTTGATTAAAAAAGAAATACAAATAGTATAGTAATCTTTATTGTTTAGAGTTTTTTTCTCATCCAATGTTATATCAGTTTGGCACAGTAGTATTATTGGGGTATCCCCACCTCCCATTCCAACCAAACGGTATGACTGCTGAAGATGCTTCTTTAAAATTTACATAAAGCTGCTCTGGTTAAATACAAAAGGTTCGCTGTGCTGCAGGTAGAGTCTGAATTTTCCAGCTCCATCACTTACGATATGGCGCTTTCACTTAAGAAAAACGCCTCAAGCTGCAGATTCAGCTTAAAGGTAAAGTGGAGAATTTTTGCACATTTTTGAAAAGACCCACCCACTCCGCGTAAAAAAAAATGCACATGTACAGCCTTATACCCATTCCAGAGAGGGAACACCTATTGAACACATGCATGAGCATGCACAAGCACCTAACTCCTTATGCACGCTCTGTTTAAAAGTTGCTGTCTGCATTGCTCATACAAGCTTACTTTAAAAAATGATGATGGCCTTATGTATACATGTACATATCACCAGAATGATTGACAATTAGGAAGACCACTTATTTTGATGATCCATCTGGAAAAAGAACATCCTCCACTCTACATTTAACTTTAGATCGCTCTACAGACAGCCCAATGTCTGTGCGGCCTGCATTATAGTTTGTTAGTGCCCTTTTGGCACCAACACACACAGCAGCTTCTCTCAGGGATCTGCTGAGCATCTTAGCTAGATGAGGATATAATTAAGACCACTGCAATAGGTAAGAGCCTGCGCTTGTTTTAATTTGCTTTAGACTGACCTGACTACCCTGCAAATCTAGTGCTTTAGTGACAGGATCAGATTGAGTGGTGGCAGTGTGTAAATAGACAATTCTAATGCTAAACAGCAACTGCTAAAGAAATATTTTGGACATCATATTTTGTGCTAAAATTCTGACCATTTTAGACAAGCAGAGGTCTATAAATAGGAGCAGTTATGAGTGGAAGCAGGTAAACAAAGCGGAAAACAAAAGTTCCATAAATTCAATACATTAAAAAATGACAATATTTCTGTTCTATTTTCAGTCGTATTTTTCATTCTAAATAAATAAATTAATAAATTTATTTAATCAGTCAAAGAAAAATTTTTACTTCATAGCGAACTTGAAATCATATATCAATATTTTTTTATCAATCAATATTGGATAGTTATTTCCTATAATTATACAGCAAATAAAAAAATTAAATAAAAAACATATTTTGTATATGCCACACGTGGGGCCTCAATTCCTTATATTTTGTCCTGGACTCAGATGAGGCTGTCTTGCTTGTAAGAACCTATAAAATGAGATCCAATATTTTCCAACAAAACAAAGCAAAAAAAAAAAAAAAAAAAAAACACACACACAACTAGAAAACAATAAATCTTTTCTCTTGCCACTGTTCCAAAATGAGATTTGCAGATTGCTAAACAAATAGCTGAGCTGTGTTAGTATCAGTGTGTTGGCTGCATATATTTACCCAGCCCATCAATTCCTTTGGATGATGGAATCATTTTCAGAACACCAACTCAGCAATTTCTGCATTAGATGTTTTTAACTTAAATTTGATTTTTATTTATTTTTTTTTATTTTTTTGCATTTTTCTGTGTGTGTGTGTGTGTGTGTGTGTGTGTGTGTGACACATAAGGGGGACTATTTCTATATTTTCAAAAATGTACCCAAAATGCCTTATATTGACCAAAGCAACCTTGAAAGGATTTATGGCCTTTATGAAGAGGCCAAGGAAGCATTCATGAACATTAATAACCAGAACAGATGAGCCCTCCCAAGGCTCCCCATCTGAGTATACAGAGCTTTCTCTAGTCTCATTTTTTCATGTCAATCCGATTGTACCTGGTACAGCTGCTGGACTTCTGATGTGTGGCAGAATTACAACTATATTTTCTTTCCTTTTTACAAAAACATGTTAATAGTTTTTAACTTTTATTTTCTTTGAGCTATTATATCAAACATAATATTCTAGAGGAAACAAAATGGTAGGAAACCACACATATTTTCACAGTATACCCATCTCCTTTACCAGGTTGCATTTCTGCTTTCCATGTTACGTTGATATACATCATCTGCATGGCTAAATTAATGTGATAATTTAATCCCATCACGGCCGGGACAGAGAACATGTTGAATGAATCAAGGGATTGGCTGCTGACAAGACGAAGGCGTGATCCCGTTGCAGACACTTGGACACATACATAGATGGATTAAGATGAATACTAACAGAGCAGCAAGGGTTCTGAGCCAAAATGAAATCAGCACCCCTTTTCAGCTCATCCCCTTAAGCTCTGTCTCCTACCACCTCCTCACAACAAAACCACCAATAACTCACACACCATTTGTAATTTCTCACTCTGACACAGCATCTGATCCAAATAAACTAAAACAGGTGCATGAATATTTACATCAAGCATCAAAAGGCATGCCAGTCTCCAGCTTGGCACCCACTCAAAGTTAAGGAAGACTGGCATCAATGGCAACATGTGGAACCAGTTCTGAAACATGAGTGGATTTTTTTGTGTGTGGTGAAAGTACCACGTGGCAGTACAAGCCAGTCCACTTGTAATGCGGTCTGGTGTTTATTTGGAGCTGCACGAATGGCAACGATTTGCTTGGATTGATGTGAGGAAAAGAGCGGTCGAACAAATAGCTGCTTGGTTTGAATAAAGAAAACATAAAATGCAATTCCACTATAAATGTCACACACAAATATCAATAATTGATATCATCCCAAGAATAAAAAACAAATACATTTTTGCATGCAGAAAATCACATCTTTGGAGCAGGTTTTTGGTCAAATGGCATTGAATGAATCATGCAAAACTAACCTCCATGAAGCCACAAATAAGCACACAGTAAAACCTTTGAAACCTTATGTGTATTTAGAGGCATAACTTATGAGACATGCTTCTGACATGACGACCAAATTCTCGTTGGCCTCTTAAAAAAACATTTCAACGCTTTCATGCACCAATTACAATAACCTCACTCAGGGTTTTTCCTAAGTGTGTTCAGTTCATCACACTTATGAATGCTTTAAATTATAAAAAAAATAATGCCACTTAGACATGCATGAATGCCACAAATGCATTAATGAATGTAGATAATGATGATAAAGAGTGATAATATAAAATGTTCCATCCATCCCTTATTTAGTTATTTAGGTAAACTGTGTTTTTAACAACAAACATTTCTACCAAACCAATAAAAAATAGTATTCATTGAATTAAACAATAAGGAAGTTAGAGACCTCAGTGAACCAAAAGAACAAACATGTTCAATAATCTGTCACTGTACCTAAGAAAGACAAACATTTTTCCCAACCATAAAAAGGTTCTATTTCAGCATCCAAATAGCTGAAGTTTTGTCCTTAAGCTATGTCAGCTTTCAAATTCTCCAGCATCTTTAGCTACGTATGTACACATCCTTTCGTTAGAATTTACTTTGGGATATTCTTAGGCACCTTTACGAGTCTTATCCTTATTTGACTTGGATTTTAGCTTGCAGTGGGCATCAAGAATAGAGAATCAGTCAGAACCAGTTCTAACCTTTCTTTCTACCAGAATTTATTATATTTTTGCTATTGATTACTAGTTTTGATGCCAAGTCCGCCGATCATATATAGACGCTGCCTTATATCAGCAAAGAAGAATCTGCAGTAGTATTTGCGCAACCATCGTTTGGGGTATGCCGTTTAAAAAAATGTGTATTAAAGATAAACAAAGAAAAGACCAGTTGGCTACCTATGATGCTAACGATGGGATTATATAATGCAAACCTGGTGCACTGGGGTTTAAAGGTAGATTCCCTTAAGGAATACTTTCCTCCTCTAAATTAGTGCAAGTTCTTCAGGGAAAGTGGAGCTTTTTATATTCTCTTTTTCTCTTACTTTGTTCACTTAGGATCTGCAAAACCCACTAACTGAATGATTAAACCTGATCGTTCCTTTGTCCACAAAAGCATCACTACTTCCACGTCTAGTTAAGAGGACGTGACGTGCAGTAAATAAAACTAATCTGAACTAATCTGCAGAAAATATTGCTGTGTAGGAGTAAGGTATAAGCAACAGTACAGAAATATTATTTGCAGAAAAAACAATTTAAGAATTTCAGAGAACAATATGTTAGATCCAGAGATTAATTCCCAGAAATATTTCACCCTAATTTTAAGATTTATGAAAGTTTATCATATAGCACATTTCCATTGTTCTCTTTTTGATAATTTTCGAACACACACCTATTAAATATACCTTGCATGATCCATATTCATTTGAATAGGAGTTTTCCTCTCCACTGTCGCTGCAAGCATGCTTAATGTGAGGGATTGCCTTCTTTGAGTCCAATGAGTCGATGCAATTAACTGTTTTTTCTTAGAAAATTTTGAATCAATTTGACTGTATGATCTGGTTGAATTGTAAAGTGCCTTGAGATGACATCTATTAATTAGTGCTATATAAATAAACTGAATTTAATTGAATAATAAAGCCTATTTACTTTAAATACATAATCGTGAAATTCATGTATTTATGATTAATAACGTATACTTATTCAAAATGAATACTAATGAGCATATTCATTTCAATACCTAAAGTTTATGCAAGTGTATGCAATTCAAACAAAGAAACATTATGTATTTGAAGTCACTCAGTATCCATTTTGATCAGATATACTTTATTATTTCAAAATAAATAACACCTGATAGCTTTTTAGTTAAGCAAGCTATATTAAAATAATTAATATGGACCATGTCAGGTTTATCTAATAGGTTAGTGTTAAACCTTTCTATGTAAATGTGAATTTGCTGCTGCCACTCCCTGCAGTAAAAACCTCTCCAGAGTTTGCTTATGAAAACGGTATTACCAATGTTTGAAAGGTAATTAGATTACTTTTTCAGCTAGTATGTTGCATTTGGACTGAATGAAAAGTCAATTAACTAACATTTCTTTAACTACTGAAAATAGTACAGCAGGAATTGCAATGAAAAATGTGTTGAACATTTTAAGCAAAATGAAAAATAATTTGACGTACTGGGATCTTAGTATCCTCAAATATTTTCTATTTGGGAGAAACAAAAATGATTCACAATACCGTTTGCGTTGCACCTGTAATTTTCCCAAAACATTTCAATCTATAAATTTAAAGCATTTTACATATAATATGGCTAAAACATAGTCAAGCTTGGATAACAATAGAGGGATGTCGTTTTGTTGGGGGGAATTAAGCTCAAAGACCTTGGATGCCTCTAAATATAAATGAATCATCCCCAAATGTCTAATTAAGGTATCCCTGATTCTACTGGCAGCTTGTTGCATTTATGACTGCTGTGAGCCAATTTGTTTATTCTCTATTCCTTCAAACCAAATGTCTACTGTTCAGAGACGATTTAAAAAAAAAAACTGAGCTTGTTGTTTGGCTGTAAAACAAGTCTACCCGTCACACTCCAGGGAGATATGGCCCTTACCATGGCTTGTAAACACATTGTTTAAGACCACAGTTTATATATTTACAAACTCTTCAGGCTTGCAGGTAGGAACACTTGTTCAAATAACGTATTACTATTTACAATCGGAGGTGGAATAGCAATATAAATTTATTTCACAAAAAGGGTTTTTCCGAAGTGCAACTTGTAGAAGACCTTCATATAGAATACACAATTACAGTACAGCTCAACTGTTTTTGTGGAAATTGAGAACCTGTATCTTTTGGTAACCACTGGAACTTCTACTGTCAAACTATACAGTGAACTTTCCTCTCTGAAACCCTGCATTTTTGAAACCACCACACAAAGCAGAAAGCAGTCGTTATTCTACACCATCCTAACACCACAGTTACAGTTCTCTCAGCCAAGTGTTGTGCCAAGTCAGAAAACCACCAGCCTGAATGGGGTCAAGCCCATGTGAGGCACACCCTTCCACTGTCAGGCCACAATCACACAGACGAGAAAAAAACTGGAAACTGCTCAGGCAAATCCTGACCTTGGCTTCTGATGATGGGAAACAACGTCTATTTAGCCTAAATTTTACCTATTTACCAGTTTTAGTTTTTTTAAACTCATTCTTACAATATAATTGTTCTCCTCATTAGCTTTTTAGAGGATCTTAGAACGACAACAAAAAACAATGTATTTATATAAAGGTTTCAAATGGAAACATACTGTATTTTAAAACAAGCACAGTCAATCAATTCATTTTGGAAAAATCTGTGACTAACAAATAAAACAAGCACAAGTACAAAAACTAGCATAATGGTCCTCGAACTCAGCTTTAAAATCCCTAAAGTCCCATACTGTAGTTTTATGCAAACAGATTAAAAGATGTTACTCTCAAAACATTTTAAACAATGACACAGTAAAAGCTTTGCTCATAACTCTAAAATTGGTTGAGCTTTTAGATTAGTTTTAGCTAAGATTAAATGCTGAAAAAATAAATACTCAATAAAAAAGTGAAATGGCCATCCAAAAATACCTCAAGCTTATAGTCTCTCAAGTTTCCTGCTGTTTGTTTGGTAAAGCAACATTTTCATGAATGAGTCAAAGGAGGTCAATGCCCTGCATTAACGTGTTTCCCCAGGTGCTATTTTCCGTTAAATCCATCATTTCTGTCATTATCAATGTTCTAATATTTTAATTTATAGTGATATTATGACTTTTATGGTGGTTGGGGGATGCACTTTATAAAACCAGCTAAGAACTGGCCTTAACACAATCTTTGGTTAAGCTGTCAAACAATTTTGGTGAAACTAATCCTCTGTGCTTATTAATTTGTGAGCAGGGTGGAGTGGAGGGCGGGCCACAGAAACTGGGCCTGCCCAGGATGTCAATTGTTGTAGCACCTCAACAGCAGAATTCCTTAATGGTAGAAGCTACAGATTGGATCACATGGGGGCAGATTGGAGACTAATCCAAAACTCTACACAGTCTATGATTTGCACTTAGAATCTGCATTCAAATCAGCTAATTTTAAATAACATTGTTGATAAAAATGAATTTTTACAAAGGAACAAGTATCAAAGTCTGATCGCAACAAAGAAAAGAAAGAAACATTTTTTTTATGACATCATAAATATTGACTCCACAAATTGACCCTTTCTAAAAATCTATGTATTTTTTATTTTTTATTATTTATTTATTTTTTTTCTGTGACCAAGAGCCAACATATAGTCTTTGTGTCAAAAAAAGATAATGTTTGTCTGAGCGGATTGGGAGCTTATGGGTCCAATGGTCAATAGGGTATTTGAATGCGTTTGTAGTTCTCTCAGCTTGGCCAAAGGAGAATCATGGCAGCCTCACACTGCACATTTAGAACAACAAAGGCTTATAATACATTATATCTAGCACAATGACTCACAAAGAAGAATAATAGGTTTAACGAGTGGTTTCTCCTCCCTCACACAGACATTCTGCATACGTGTAATTATTCCCGCCTATGTTTATCTCTGGATATTCCGTAATGACTCAACTTATTGTGCTTTCCCTGCAAAAAAAAACTCAAGCTATATCTCTGCAGTCTTTGAAAGTCTGTGACCTTACAACTTAAAACAATAATATGATTTTTAGCAGATATTAACTTTTTAAAAAACTGTAACGAATATAAGTTTAAAACAAATGGAACAACAGTGATACTTCAAGGTCTTCAAGGGACATTGAGAAGAAGGAGCTGATTGAGAAACAAGTACAAACTCAAATGAAAAGAGAGAGAGATAGGATAAGTATGAAAGAGATTTTGTCCTAAAATCTTTGAAAAAAGAAACAGAAAAGAATAATCTCAAGGGTTTTAGGTAATGAAAGGAATGGCTTTAAAACAACTGAGACACAGAGTGGGTTAACTATAAAACACCTCAATGTTTTCTTAGTTGGAATATTTTAAAAGGAGTCACTGAGATATGATTCTCATCTGAAGTTGATTCTGAACATCTGGATTTAATCAGGTATCTACTATAAATACATTTACCAGGCTACAGTAAATGTGTCATGATTTAGGAAACAGTTCCTAATCAGTGCAAATTAATGTCTTGGCTCTGATTAATGGATTAAAATAAATATATATTTTTTTATTACTAAAGACAAGATTTTATTTTGTCTTTGGTAATAATGATGAAAACAACCAAAAACCTAAGGAGTTTTTGGTTGTTGCCATCATTGTGTAAACATTTCATATAAAAGAATGTTTAGCAACTTTTACAAAACAAATGCAGAGATATTCAACACTCATTTGTCTTTATACAAGTCACTTCTGCCTACATAAATATTAATTTATAAGATCTATTATCTAAACTCAGCACAGACAGTTTGAGTTTACTGTAGATAATAGCTTTACTTGCATTTTCAGCACGTCAAACAGCAACAAGATTTTCACTATACAGTAGTAAGTACTAGGGCTGCAACGAATTCTTTTGAAAATCCATTAATCTTTCGATTATTTTTCAGATTAATTAATTAATCATCAGATAGCCAAAGATTCTTTAAAAAAAGACTTTTTACTAAATTACTAAAAAGAAGACTTTTTATTAAATTAAACTAAAAACTTTCCCACTAGAGGAGTTTAGGACAAAATTTTTTTATTTATATAGCTTAAATGCAAAATGTTGATGTATTTTTTACAATCTTGGTATAATTACTGGTCTAAGTGGGTTGGCTCTGTCAGCTAAAGGCATGTTTTAGAGTCTATACTCCTATTAACGATTAATCATCTACTAAGTTGACGATTATTTCAATAATCAATTAATCACGATTAATTGTTTCAGCCCTTGTAAGTACATATCTATGTGTTTTATTTTTTTCTTTCCGTTTGAACATTAGGTACACAAAATCACTGACCGGTGTTGAACCTGGAGCCAGTAACTGCATCCAGAACAATCATGGAATGTATCACACTAGCTGGACAGTTACTAGGTTGTCTGCGCGTGTGTTGTAGTGAATCCAATGTCCCTCCGCCCCCTCCACAGACACTTTGGTGCACCTCTCCAACATTGTAGGTGACCGCAGAAAGTGACGCAGACAGTAGGCCTCTGATTGGTCAAATCTACATCTGCTTTACTCTATGTGCATTTCCTGTTTCATACCTTACCAGCTTGTTTTGTTTTTATGGCAACCATTGTGGAAAACGACTCGTTAAGTTGGACCAGCTAGAAGAGCGAGGGGCGCAAGAACACTGGAACCCTTTTTCCACCTGGATCCCCGCTCTTTTTCGCCCTCATGTCCCTCCGTTGTCGCACAAACTTGCCCCCACTTCCTAGATACTCGGCCGTATCTAGACACACAGCTAGATAGTGATTGTCCCTCTTGCTTTGTGGCGTGGAATAACATAGCGCAGACCATGTTTCAATATTGGGCAAAACTAAAAAATATCTGCGACAAGCTCACTGTGACACACTGCTGCTGGAGTATAACAGGCCATTTAGTCCTAATCATTGCCACTCAGTTGACGAAGAGAGTAGAGTACCAATTCAGTTTCAACATTTTTAATGACAGAGAGTGGCAAGACAAACAGTGGAGAAAAAACAGGACTTCAGTGGAGAATGCTTATGTCTCTATTGATTAAATTTATGCATGTATTTGAATCTCACCCTTTAGCCTAGGTCCTCTAGTCAGTTTCAAAAACTAAGCTTTGAACGATCTGTCTTAGATTCTGCTGAAATGAAAACAGCTTAGTGACATTTACTATTTTGTAAGGAGTAGACAGGACTGAATTGATTGCCACCAGAACCGTTTGTCGACTGGGTCATATTGCATTTTATTGCAGTTAAGCTGCACAATTGCAATATAAGATAAGATATAGAGAAAACAAAGCCTGATGGAGTCCCTAAAAATGCAGAGCAATGTGGAGACAGTACAGACAGAAGAATCTGTCTGCACTTTGTCTCCAAGAATCTATTGGGGCAAGCAAGCAGAAAAATAAAAGTTAAGAGACGGTTTTAAAACAATAATAGTGCCTTGCCAAAGAATATTTATGCATTTTGTCATGCTGCAACCAGAAAAACTTAATGTATTTGAATTGGGATGTTATGTGAAAGATACAAAATAGAGCAGAATTGTGAACAAAAAAAAATGTGGTTATCCTTAAATGTTTCACAAACAAAAATCTCAATAATTTCAATAATTCTCTAGGCACTTACTATAAGAATGAGGCTTGCTAATAAGTTTAAAATGGCAAAAAGATGTGGCACTTTTATATTCCTATTTCAAGAAACAAAATTTTTAATGGGTCTGCTGAGACTACTTACAGCATTTAAGATTTAACTGGATGTTTACTGCATACCTTCCCTTCTTAATAAATTTCCTACTTTTCAAATTAAAAATTAGGATAGCTTTATTTTGAGTAAAATAAATTTCCCCAAATATAGTATGTGATGCAAGGTTGGAGCACTGTTGCAGACTACAGTACATTAGCTTAATCCTAACGATAGAACCCTGGTACAGTGTATAAACAAGTTGTGCACACCTTTGAGAAATATAAGCCTACTGTGTCCATGAAGATAGTGAATCCCTTCAGACACTCTTGCAGTTTGACTACAACCTGTATATTTAGATCAAGGTTGCTTGGTCTGCTAAGGTGTCAGGACAGAAGAAGCTAAGTATTTTTTCATATTTTATGATAAACTGACCACCCTGAGATGAGAGTTCAAGATCACTTAATGGAGGAATCAGTAAGTGGTCAAATAATTAATAACAGATTTAATAAGAAAACAAGACTGCTACGCTGTAACACTGAACTCACACTGAACATGAGGCAGCTGCAAGCATGCTGCAGAAAGTCACTAACACTGAACACTACAACCAAGCTGTGGCTCCAGCTGCAGCAATAGTGCTACAAAGAAAAAAATGTTCACTTAGGTTAATGGTATTTTCGGCAATTGTGGGGCAAAATTTACTTTTGTGCACATACATTTCCCTTTCTTATCATCCAATAGGCCCTCTGTTTTTCTTTTTCTTTTGTTTTTACTAATCATATTAATGTCAGAAGGTGAGTTGATTTTATTCCTAATCTTGGAATAAAAAAAAATATTTTAAAGGCCTTTTTTCAAACCAGAAGTCAGAAGCCGCAGTAAATGAACCATTTCAATAAGAAGGGCTAGTCTTAAAATATAGAGCCTTTCCAAATTGCAAAGTACAGACACAACCTTAGTTTATTTTCATAGAAACAGATATAACTCGGTGTGGGTAGACACATAATGCTATGCAATAAATAAAGGGTGTACCTGTCACAAAATGTAATGTATAAACAGTGCAAATAATGCGAGAAATAAATGACCTTTTATAAAAAAAGCTACTTCTTTGTCTGAGATTATCAGTCTACTTATAAAAAAGCAGAGACATTTTAGTAATACAGTTGAAGTCTCCTAGCAACTGTGTTATATTCAAATGTTAGGATTTAAATAAAAGACAATGTATGCAAAGACGATTAATGAGATAAAGATACTGGAATAGAAAAAGCTGCAAAATAATGGAACATCATTTAACAACAGGATTTTTTTTTTTTTAAGACATTTCTAATAACATAAAAAATTCGGGTAGCAGTAGTTTTCTGTTAGTTGCGCAATGCACAACTTTGTGGTTTATTACTCACATGTCCATTCCATCACTTTTTTGAAAATGGTATACACTGAAAAAATGCAACAGTACAGTACACAACAGTTGGCTAACAATATAAAGGTATATATTTTGCAAACTTTGCTTTGGCACTAAACCACAGGGCTGTAGTTACACATTAAAACTGCATCATATATTAATACATATAACATCATATATTGATACATATTTATTGGAAGTTTAGAAGGTGAATAACTGCTACTTGTTTGTACTGTATGATGTGCCAAAAGAGAGTAAGTCATGGACGGACCTCTCCTGGCATGTATTTATTGGATAACTCACCTGAATGTGGGATCAGGGGGTGCTCTGTCTTGTGGCAGGGAGATTCAGGTAGTAGCACCGGTCCTCTCCTACTGGCCACACTGCAAAGATGTAGGACCAACATGCACTGCAGCAGCAGCAGTGCATGCTGGGTAAAATGGCGTCCCATGGGGGCCTGGGCTTGGCTTGTTTCTCCTCAGGCCTCAGAGACCAAGACCATAGGAAACACCTGGTAAGACAGAAGTAGAAAATGTCAGGATAAGGAAGAGGTGTGATTTCAATACAATTTTATTTTGACATAAAAAAACAAGATATTTTACAATATCCTCTAAAGATTTCAACCAAACCCAAGACTTCAACAAAGTAAAGATACATATTCCAAGTAAGGAGCAAGGTGTGAAGGGGAGAGGAATGAGACGAAAGAACTCCAGCAGTGTGTGAATTCCTCACTGGCAAAGAGAGACGGTTCACCTCTAACACAGAGAGCATGACACAGACATGGTGTTCTATACCTCATTCACCTGGGTATGAATTTCTCACAGAAACTAGATTATGCCCCATTTGGGAATGCACATGGGTTAAAGCTAAATTACAGTGAGATAAATAAGAATTACTTATTTACACCCTGCTATTTTGCCAGTTCTCCCATTTAGAAATCATAAACTGTCATTGTAGGTGCATGTTCACTGTCAGAGACATAATCTAAAAAAAAAAAAAAATCCAGAAATAGCAATGTATGATTTTTTAAACAATTTATTTGTATGATACAGCTGCAAATAAATATTTGAACACCTGAGAAAATAAATGTTAATATTTGGTACATTAGCCTTTGTTTGCAATTACAGAGGTCAAACGTTTCCTGTAGTGTTACACCAGGTTTGCACCCACTGCAGAAGGGATTTTGGCCCACTCCTCCACAGAGATCTGCTCTTGATCAGTGAGGTTTCTGGGCTGTCACTGAGTTTGAACTTCCTCCAAAGATTGGTTTAGATTTGGTTTAGGTCTGGAGAGTGGCTAGGACACACCAGAACCTTGATATGCTTCTTCCAGAGCCACTTCTTGGTCCTGGCCGTGTGCTTCGGGTCATTGTCCTGTTGGAAGACCCATTCTTGACCCATCTTCAATGCTCTAACTGAGGGAAGGAGGTTTTTCCCCAAGATCTCGCAATAGATGGCCCTGGACATCCTTTCCTTAATACAGAGCAGTCACCCTGTCCCATATGCAGAAAAACACCTCAAAACGTGATGCTACCACCCCCATGCTTCAGAGTGGCAATGATGTTCTTGGGATGGTACTGATCATTCTTCTTCCTCCAAACAGGGTTAGTGGAATTATGACCAAAAGGTTCTATTTTGGTCTCATCTGAACACATGACTTTCTCCCATGACTGCTTTGGATCTTCCAAATGGTCATTGGCAAATATAGACGGGCCTTGACATGGGCTGAAATAAGCAGGGGAACCTTCCGAACCATGCATGATTTCGAACCATGATGTCTTAAGGGCTCTGTATACTCCTGCCGCAGTGTGTCGCAGTTAGCTTGTCGCAGGTATGACACAGATGTTTTTGATTTATTCCCAATTTTGAAGCATGGTCGGCACTATGTTATTTCACGCTACAACACAAGAGGGACAACATGAACTAGCTAGGATTGTGGGTGTCTTTGTGTCGGTTTGACGAGCTTGTTCGCCGTCTACAACCCCTCATATAACGCAGGACGACACACAGTTCACCCACGAGTGTTCACAAAAGACTGGCCGTGGTGCTGCGTGTTTTGGCTTCGGGTGCAAACCAACAGACCATCCCACAGAGCTATGAACTATTATTCTGCACGGTGTCTGGGATAGTGTTTGTGGTGTCCAAGGCGTTGTGCGTCAACTACGACACACGCAGAAGACCTGGTTTCTGATCATAAACCAGACTTTAGTGAATTACCAACAGCAACCTTGTAAATGGTGGTGCCAGCTCTTTTCAGGTCACTGACCAGCTCGTGTAGTTCTGGGCTGATTTCTCACCTTTATTAGGATCCTTGAGACCCCACAACATGAGATCTTGCATGCAGCCCCAGTCTGAGAGAGATTGAAAGTCATGTTTAGCTTCTTCCATTTTCTAATGATTGCTCTAACAGTGGACCTTTTTTCATCCAGCTGCTTCGCAATTTCCCCATAGCCCTTTCCAGCCTTTTGGAGGTGTACATTTTTTTCTCTAGTGTCTTTGGACAGCTCTTTCATCTTGGTAATGTTAGTTGTTGGATTCTTATTGATTGTATGGGGTGGACAGGTGTGTTTATGCAGCTAACGACCTAAATCAGGTGCATCTAATTTAGGATAATAAATGGAGTGGAGGTGGACATTTTGAAGGCAGACTAACAGGTCTTTGAGGGTCAGAATTCTAGCTGATAGACAGGTCTTCAAATACTCTTTTACAGCAGTATTATACAAATTTATATTTAGAAAATCATATATTGTGATTTCAAATATCTTTGTTGTTTTCTAGATTATTTCTCTCACAATGTACAAGCACCTATGATGACAATTTCAGACTCCTCCATGATTTCTAAGTGGGAGAGCTTGCAAAAATAGCAGGTTGTTCAAATACTTATTTTCCTCACTGTATGTCATGTTTCTTAGAGGAGTGAAACGATTGCTCTCTACATATTGTGTATTCATGCGTTTTGAATTATTTAGAGTCTATTATTTTTTGTGTGCGAAATGTGAAGCATGTAGAGCTTCACCTGTTTCCCCAAGGTTAAAATGGATACTTGTGCTACTGTAAATCTAGTATTTCTTATTCATTAACATCCAAACCCTCCAAATGCTGAATGAGATTATTATGTTATTTAGCCAATAGATTTATTTTGGATAGAAAATTCAGTTACTGCAACAACAACAAAGCAGTTTGCACAGCTCAGTTGTTCATAATCCCTTTCTTTGTGGGGGTGAATTGATGAGCTGTCTAGACCACCTACATCATTAATTTTTAATCATTAATATGATGCTATTACCAGAAATGATTCATGCTGTGAGCGACAGAGGCAAGAGCTCTACTGACTGGTATCCCTCATCACAAGCAGCATTTGTGCTGAAGTGAGTAGAGACAATAATGAAAATCATTAATTTCATTTTTCCAATATGTATTTCAGCTGAAACTGAAGAAAACTCTTGTTTTGTTTATTTCCCTGGAAGGGTCGAGCTGTTGGTGTATATAACAATTCAATATCTACATACAGTAGAATCCGCTTATAGTGGTCAAGGATATAGTAATCAACCGCTTATATAGATCAAAAGTCTTGGGACAGAATCATTTCTATGCAAATGCTGTTTAAATAATTAATCAAGTAATCAAGAAATCCGCTTATAGTGTTAATTTATGGCCATTTTATGAATGTAAACATGTGCAATAACTAATTTTAGTTATTTTATTTTTTTTACTGCCATGATTCCTTTCTGGGCATCTGCTTCTGCTTCTGCCTAGCTAGCTCGGAGGTACAGGAGCGTACAAGGGGAGGAGGATGAAGAACAGGAGACTGTTGTGTCTTCCAGAGCTGAGATGAGGAATGCAGTTTGCATTTGAAAGACTGGTCTCCTGCATGATGGTTTAAAAAACTTTGACCTTTTACATCGTTTTGAAAAAGAAGTGAACTCGGTGTTGGACAACACTCTGATCTAAGGAACCATGAATAAATATGTTAAGTGATTTCTTAGTATGGCGCAGCAGATCCGCAACACAAAACAGAGGTAGGCTAGCTTTAATTTTCTGTAGCCTATGCAGTTATCTTCTATGTTGTTGTTCAATTAAACCTTTTGTTTCAAACCTTATGTGCTGCACCGGCAGCACAGCAGAGCCAACCCACAGAACAAGTTACATAGGCCTACTGTAGGCTATCAGAGTTATGTCTGCACACTGCGCAGTATTGTGCTGTGATTATGCATTAGTTTCAAACTTTATTTTCAGACTTGTTAAAAAAAAGTACCGGCGGCACAGCAGAGCTGACGCACAGCATATAATAAGTTACGTAGTCTACCAAAGTTATGTATGCGCACAGCGCATTATACTGTAATTAAACTTGCATGGTACTTTAATAAAATTCAGTGCTGATACATGATTGACCGAATGTAGGTGTACAAGCTGACATATAACTAACTGGCCTGCATAAAATAAACCCACATATTCAAGGACAGGATTTTTTTTAAATAGACATTTTCTAACTTTTGGGATAATATGGTCTGGTAAAAAATACATTTATATACATGTTAAAGCCAGAATGATTTGAAATGTAAATATGACTTCCCTACGACTTTAAGGGAAAAAAAGAAAGGGCAAGAAATGAGAAAAAGCTATCTCCTCTTTGATCTTTTAATGAGTGAATTGCACTCATACAATTAAAGTGTCCAGCATGCAAGAAAGGATGCAATGACATCACAAGTAGTGAGCTTATGGAAGTGCAATCCCTCATTTCTTTTCCATCCTGAGCCAGAGCCAGATTACAGCAGCAACGTAATCTTTTCAAGAAAGTTGAAAAGAGAGAGAGCTCTAGCCATTATTGTCCGCCATGGTTGTTGTTTTTCTTCCTGCCTCTGAATAACAAGACGCAGAATAGTGAACTTCATAAAGTATTAACAACATACAGGTCGGATGAAGGATACCTGGCTGTTCAGACACAGATCGCAGTTGAAAAGATCAGATACGTATCGGAATTAGGACCACGTAGCCAAGTGACCTGGGTCGCATTGGAAAAAATCGGATCTGTGTTGTTCAGACTCTCATAAAAACATCTTATACAGGTCAGCTAGTGGCAAGCAAAACTGGATTTGGGTCATTTCAGGCTGCAGGGTAAACGTAGCCAAAATTTCTTAATGACAATATCAATCATACAGTGTCTCTGTAGGATCTGGGTAAATTCTTCTGGAGTGTAACACCAAAAGGAAGCATTTCCTTCACTGCTTTGGCATGAAAAAAAAAAAAAAAGTAAAATCAGAGTTGTTATTATGGTGACAACGTGTCCTGGTCCTAGCCATGCTCATCTCATGCTGATTCTATGCCAAACCTACAAATTTAACATGGTTAAACTGGGCTTGCTCAAATTGCAGTATCCTCCCAACGTATGAGCTGGGAGTCTGCTCTAAATCTTGTGGCAACTCTTATGACTATGGGCAATAGGTTGCCTTGTCTCACTCAAACAGCTCTTTATGCCGACTCCACCTTCTTACTGTAGAGTAGAGTAACAGAGACTTTTTCTAACTGGGAAAGGGTAAACAATTATTCAGGAAAAAATATGTAGGTTTGGGCCCAGCTCAACTGAACCATGACATCTAGTAAATGAACAGTTTTTTCTCCTATGATTCACCTTCTGGATTTAATGACATCCTATAAATCAGTGTTGGTGTAAACAGCCACAAGGGAAAAAAAAAACACTACAGGGAGGAACATCTAAAGGCATTTATTAGTCAACCATTTCAATAAATCAAATTGTGAAGCCCACAATTTGGATGATTTATTTGTTCCCATCTGTTTGCATCACATTTTCTAATGTAAGTACAACAACACAGAATGCAATCGTTACACACCGAATCATCTGACTTGTTGCATCATTGAAACTTTTTTTCTGTGGGAGAGGAAAGAAAAAAAGCTTCTTGTGCTTTTTGACGATTTGACACTAAATCCTCTCTGGAATGTTAGTACAGGCCTCCAACTTCACCTTTTTCTACTCATTCTCTCATGAACACATGGACAGCACAAGTCCATTGACAATAAACACCATCACCTTAGGACGTTGTGATGGATAGCCTACTGTACAACCACAGCAAAGGCACAGAAGATCAGTACCACTAGCATATAAAAACACTCTATAATTGGTCCAGAATTGTGCTACCAGCATCATTACTAGAACTTGCTCTTCTAATCACATCCCCCCTGTCCTACAACAGCTTTACAGGCTTCCCATCAATTTCAGAATTATGTTTAAAGTTCTTTTTTTTGCTCATCTGGCCATTCACAACCTCACCCCTACATATGTACCTGCACTGGTCCACACTGCTGTTCCATCTCGTTCCCTCAGATATACTCCCTCTCTCCATAAGATAAGATTAACTTTATTGTCCCAAAGGAAATTTGATTTGGGTACAGACTCTGGCTGCTACATAGTCCAAACTAAGTGTCACACTGCATTCAAACATAAAAACACTGCTATAAAAAAAATCCACTGTAAGACAATAAATAAATACACAAAGGAAGCATTTTACATTACATTCACAATAAAAAAAATTGAAAGAAAAGAAAAATGTATAAAAACCCTTCTTTAAAAAATCTGTTATGTGAGATAATAAATACATAAAAAAGTATGTTAGTTTAGTTTTAGAATTATTTTGTTCTCTTTATATCCCACCTCAAAATTCACCTGTTCAAATTTAGCTATTAACTCTGACATAATTCACTACATTAAACTGCTTTATTCTGCTTTTTTTTTTTTTTTTTTCTTTATTTTTTTTTTTTTTTTTTTTTTTACTTTATATCTGTTTTTGTCTTGCTTTTATCCATATATTTTCATTGCATTCTCACCATTTGTGTTTTTTTCCCCCCATTATGATTTTTTTTTTTATTAAAACAGCTGTTTAGTAAAGAGTTTTGTCATATATAGTCATGTTCAATAAATCAGAACATTTTTGTTTAGTTCACTCAGTTCACCAAGTGAAAAGCAGTGTATAGACGTACACACAGATATATGTTTAAAAGCCTTTATTTCTATTTATTAAGATGATTCTATGGTTACAGCTAATGAAAACACAGCATTTGTCACAAAGATAATAACTAGACAATGTTAATTTCAGAAATGTGGAATTAATGAAACATATCTTTTGTGCCTAATTTAAAGATATTTAAAAGAGGTATGTCTAAATCAGTCAATAAATGACCTTCATAGGAAAACATTTTTCAATTTATATAATATGACTCTATACCAGGTAAGTTTTACATTGAAAGAATGTAGAAATTCTATAGAAATACTTCTGAGTATTGTGTTTTTATTACTGCAACAACAGAATGCTGATGCACCTATTTTTCCTTGATTGATAACAGCTTTCCTGGAACAGCATCTGGTAAGGCTGTCATTGTTTTTGCCCTCAGGTTGCAATTTGAAGGTGCCAACAACAAACCTTCCTTTTTGCTATAGAGTTTATTAAGACTGTATCCAACCTGAGGTGATGTCAGAAGATGGACAAACCGAATAGGTCGGAGGTGGTGGTAGGTGGATGAGCAAAAATTGTTCAATAACTTCGATCTAATCCTTGTGATGAAAACTAAACCCGTTGCACACCACAGTAAGATTGAATCAGTTTTTGTGATGTTATATTTACTGGTGAATGAACAAAGCGGAAGAATTTCCCTATCTTTGAATTTTTTTATGTTTGGTCTTTAATTACAGTTGTGTAACTTAAGCTACTCATTCAAAGTCACATGTGGGAAAAACATCAGAAAACTATATGTGATACAGGCGCTATTGTAAATTCTGCATCAATGAAAAGCATCCATTTGGATTCAATCAATCGCTGCTTTCAAATTTCTCTTTGATCTTCAGCATCATAAACCCTTTGATTCATTACAAGTGAGTGGACATGCATCTAAAGAGGTTGAATATTATTATTGGCATGAAAAGTGCAAATGTATCACATTTATTACCCGCACAAACTGATGTTGTGATAACATATTTTGCATATAATGAGAAGCCCACACACTGACTATGATGAAGCAAACAACTCCTAGTAAGTATATCAGTGACAGAACACTTTGCCTTGGTTTGTCTGTAATGGCAATTAGTCCTCAATGCTAAATTAATATTTTTACACCAGCGGTCTTTATCTCTGGTCCTTAGGATCTACTGATCTGCAGGTTTCAGATGCGTTCCTGCTCCAACACAGCTGAATCAATTGAATGGCTCATTACCAGGCCTTCGCCAAACATGATGGCATGCTGAAGTGGTATTCAGTCATTTGAATAAGCTGCGTTGGAGCAGGGATGCATCTAAAATCTGCAGTACATCTTGTGGACCAGGGTTGGGAACCCCTTTATTCACACAAAAAAACAAGGTTCAGTTTTGGCTTTGTTATTTTTTATGTCCTCTACTATGGAACTGTGCCACCATTGTCATTGACTCTACTTACAAAATAAATCAACATACTTTGTTCAGTTTTTGTAAAGTTGGCAATAAGATAGATTTGCTTTTACTTCAGCAAAAACAAGTGAGGACACGCCACCAGCTAACTCATGCATGCTGATTTTAGCCTACATCATCCACATAGAACCTACAGAACCAACCATTCAGAGTCAGTGGCACATGTATGTTTCACATACAGAGTGTCTTCTTCACACAAATATGGAGGATCACTGTAACACACAAGGCATTCAGCTGCATGCTTCTTTCTCAGTGTTTATTAGGAGGCTTTACATGCTTCTGTTACATGCATTTTTCTGCCTCTGTTATTTGTCTGCAGTGATGTTTTTGCAAAAAAAAAAAACAAGATGTTGATGATCTGCTTTCTGTAAACAAAGATAGTCACTCATTACAAATCCCTAAAATATAAATCTCGCTGCACTTTCTTTGACATTTTTTTAACTCAGGCTGCAGCAAGATTGTACTGAGCATTTTCTATTGATTACATGTAGACAATAGGGAGTTTTAATGAACACTAGAAACCCAAAAACTTCGAAAAAAATTTAAGCACTTCACGAGATCTGATGCGTTTACATCCACTACTGAATTTAACCAAATTGAAGAAATCCTGGTCTATATGTTTGTCTGCTTCTGCTTTTCATGCTTTCTAAGTGTGTGTGTTTGGAATAAAGACTACTGCAATAGATTGGTGCTTAAAGAATTTAAAGACGCACAGTGAAGAGACAACTTCTTGGAGAGAATTTAAGAAACTTTGCTAGCTTAGGAGAAATTAATGAGACCCAACGAGACAAGAGTCCATCCCACGGTACCTTTATATGTTGCTTGTTTCTATGAAAGAGAAGGTGGAATTTAACCAAGCCTGGATGAGGAAGCAGCGTCCCATTAGAGAACCATGCACCAGCCTGCAGTATGGTCATGCCTATCATCAAATGATGTAGATGAAACAATTATGAGGGCCCTTACTAGATATTTGTCCAACAATTTCGCTCTCTGCAAGCAAATGTGATGGATCCCAAATATAAATAAAGCGATTCCTTATATAGCCCCTCATTTGCTCGCTGTTTGTCTTTTTTTTCTTTTAGGATTGTGCAGATGCTAAAAAACAAAATAAAACAGAGAACTGTGTTTTTTTTATAGGGTAACTGCAGTACTGGAGAGAAAACCAGCTTTGTCATTGGGTGTGATATTGAGAAATCAGAGAACTGCCAGAGAACACCTGTTCTCTGATTTGCTTTATTATGTTTGCATTATCACTTTAGAAATCAGATAACCCTAAAAATGGGAATGGGAATTTCTGTGAGCATGTAACTGGCTCACTAAAAGAGTGCTGTCAGTGTTTCTCAAGACTGTGCTAGAGAAATATTTGCCTTTTGAATTACCTGACAAATTTTCACATAATGGAGAAAAAAACATAATTTCTTGTCTGAAGTCTTAATGGAAGATTAGTTGGTTTATTAAATCGTCATGTGCCATTGCACCAAGCCTGCATAGTCTATATTATTATAGAACTAATGCACATAACAAAAGCACCCCCACTTAGGTGAAGAAATGTCCTCCTTCAAAGTAAAACCAGTAGCATTTTAACACTTTTGAATTAATGGGAGGAATTTTTTTCTACCAACAAAATTGCAAAGCTTCTACTTTATTATCTTACAGCATGCTCTTATTGCAATCTGCAGTTTCAAAACCTAATGACTGTTAGATTCCTCTGCCAAAAGAGCTAAGAAAATAGCACCATAGTTTATTAAATTGTTGATTTCATTGCAACATCTTTAAATGTAGTATTGGAATCACAAAGGACTTCTGGACTTCTAAATATTTGCTACTTTTTCAAGTGTTTTATGTATTGAATATATTGACAGAAGGGGTGGACTCTTTACTTCCCTCAATGCTAAAACCTGATGACATTCTAAAGCCTAAAGAAGGTAGGAATACTGAGTTATTGTAATGAAAGAAAAGAGTAAGGAAAATGTGGGTTAATCGTAACTAAAATGTTAAATTTCAGCAATAATAATGCAGCTAAATATTATGTTGTTGTCAGTAAAACTAAAATATTCTAAAATAGTCTATTTTTCATTGGAAAATATTGCATAAGATAAATTTATTTACAAAAATGTAAACATATAGTATAATATCCCATAAGTTAACTAAATTAATGGAATAAATAAAGCAAACTGATGTACCATCTCTGTGCATGTGAAGACTATATTAATGACTGACTAGAATAAAGCCTTGATAATTTTATTTTTTTTAGCTTTGATATATATTCAGTATTATATCCATTCATTGAAGTATAATAATGAAAAATTCTGTTTTATATATATAACACAGCACACACATGTCAGGTGGAGGTGTTGGCTAACTAATCTATTGAGTTCTGCCCACAGTAATGAGTGGAGAGAGGATTAAATCCACATCACTATTGATTTTGTCTTAGGTGAACTTCTTGATGGTTGACTTGCATCATATATAATGAATAGGCTCCTGAATAAATCCTGCATTTGTACTGTCACTGAAACATATGTACATAACCCCCTATTCCTGGGAAATCATTCCCAGAACATAACAAATGCACTTCCACACACAAAACAATTTCACATTTTTCTGTCCTTGTGGGTAATTTCCATGACTTCTATTAATTTCTAACCCATTTTTAAATCCTAACCATGACCTTAACCCTGACAGAATCATACCTAACCCTGACCCCAACCCTAACTCATTTAACACCTTAGTTCTAAACCTAATACCTAACCCTATAACAGCATTTAAACCCATGGTACCAGGCATTGGTCCCTATGGGAGCAGTTGGTCCCTTAAGATTTGCTACAGTTTATGGAAAATGGTCCTCACAATGTCGGAAATGCACTCACACACACACAAATTAGTCCAAAATGCAACAGCCACATTTGTCAAGTATGGGTGATGCAATGATGATCCATCTGTCCATGCACAGTGAAGGGAGTGAGATGATGGTCACACTACAGTGCTGATGGATTTTTTTTTTCCTTTTTGTACTTTCTCTGTGATCAGGCAGAAAATGTTCACTTTTACAGTAAGATGGACACAAATATGAGTAAAATCCACTCAGCGTTTGCTCTAAATCAAAAATAGACGTGACTGAAGTGTTCCATGAAGATTTGTGTTTGGGATGCAGAGTGTCACTTTTGTGTTTTTGGCTGCAATTGACTAGGTCTTTATCCATATATAGTTTTGTCCATCTGAAAAAATACTGTAATTTTCATTTAATCTCAGCTATTTATTTACATTTCAAAAAAGGCAATTACAAAGGAGGCATAAACATCTAAAATTCCAAAAGCAATGTAATATCATTTGTTTAAGACCACACTTAATTGTTCATTGTTGGTCAAATTAAGTCCCTAGCTAAGTGGATGATCACTAAGAAACCGTCAAGATAACCAAGTGACTGGGTAATTAAAAAAATCACACAAAGGAACAAAGCCAATTTAGTGCTCAAAAGGAGAGTTCTGAGGTCACTGACTGCAGCATAAAGCACAACATGACTGGCAAACTGGTCTAACGTTTTTGCGTTTTTCTTGCTTTCTTTGCCATGATGAGATTTTTGCAGTCTGCTAATGTGCTATGTCTCCCATCCCCCCTCTGTCTACCTTTTATTGACCTTTTCCCCTCAATGTTTATGCCTTTAGAGTACCTTTGTCTGCTAGGTGTTTTAAAGGCTCAGCAAAGGTGAAAATACTGATGGAGTGATGATTTTGTCAACAAAGGTTCAACGCGACCCAGCAGGTCCATTTCCACTTGGTGACCCCAAAACAGAAGACAGATTAATTCCACTGGAAGAAATGTTTATGTTTCTAAAAGAGTGAGATTGAGAGTGCATTTGAATCTGATGACTTGTTTGTTTCAACGCCTTATCTGCAGTGCACAGTATGGTTTTTAGAGTACAAATAGAAGGTGCAGACAAGCAACTGTTTTTTGTCTGTTTCTTTCTTTCTTTCTTTTCTTACCCATAGTCCCAGGATGTTCGTCACCATGCTGCTTCCTTACTCTCTGTAAAGAATCATGAAGTAATATTTGCTATAAATCAAAGCCCAACTTAACGAGTCTGTGCAGCATCTCTAAAACCAGAACAGATACAGAATGTTCAAATGCCCATATTAAAAACATAATGAGAGCTAGGTCTAAAGAAAAGAAAAACAAAGCAGTAAAGGCCGTGGGGCGGTTTACATGCCAACTGAGGCAGAGAGGTGATTCTCGGAGAGCGATCTGGGAAGTTTATCAAAGCTTTTCTTTCTTTTTTTCATGAAGAGGTGAGAGAGATATGGCGCACACCCTTTGTTTTCTGTGAGGCTTTAAAGACAATCGCTATTTTACTATATCTGTTTTCTGTCCTCCTGAATAATTATTTTTTCCCAAAGGAGGCTGAAAAACTAAGCTTTCTGTCCCTTGTTGTTTTTACAAGGCTCAACAAGGTTCACTACTTTATCCGTTTTCTGTCCACTTGAATTCCTATCATAGGTATTCTTTTTTCAATATTTCATTTCTCGCTTTTGCATGAGTCTGTCACTCTTGCTATATACTCGATGTGCGACTCCAAAACTGGCTGTTTCCCTGTGCGATTAACAGTTTTTATTTTGCAATTCCCCCCAAAGCGGATGTGTTTTACTTTGTAACCGGGTGTCTCTTCCTCTCAGACATAAAATTTCTGCTTAATTGCTGTGTAATCTTTTTTTTTTTTTTTTTTTGCTGTGTAGTCCGACTAAAATAGAACTGGGCTCTATCTCAGTCGGACCCACGCAAGACCCTTTGAGTAAAATTATGTTGGGTGTGATCATCCCCATTGACTTTCAATGAGCGCTAAATGCAACGACCTCATCTGACACGATTTTCAGTCAGATCATTTTTGGTTTGTTCTTGCTTTTAGTCTTTTGATTGTTGATGTTAATTGATGATGCTGTTCTATTCTTGCATCCTTGTTTGCAATGGAAAACAATGAGAAGAGGGTCTTTAAACATACATATACCCTATATGGGTATTGCGGCGAAAGAGTAATTGAACCGTTTAATGGCTGATTAAGTCTGAAGTTTACACACACACACACACACACAAAGTATTTCTGGTCCATAAACAATTATAAATTAAACTACAAAGTACCAGTGGTCTTTAAACTTCACTGCATTTGTGTGTGGATTTTTTAGACTCTCCTGACGTGCCTTGATACACAAATGCATTTTTTAAAATGGGATAATTTGCAACCAATCACAGTCTCTTTATAATTTAATTTATAATTGTTTATGGACCATAGATACTTTGGTGATACTTGTGCTGTGCATGTGTGAATCTTGCTGTGTGTGTGTGTGGGTCTTGTACTGTGTGTAGTGAATTATTATTTTTTGCGCTTCCGTAAATTGTGCTGTGTGTGTGTGAATCCTGTGATTTTTTTGTGCTTGTGTGAATCGTGCTGTGTGTCTCTGGAGCTTGTCCTACTGTATGCATCTATGAATCACATATGTGTATTTGTGAAAACTGAGACAGATCTAGCTCCATATCTGCTTGCTTTGCATAAGGATGCTATACAACATACTGCGTTGGGTGTGAAGACACCTTAAAAGATATTACTATCATAAGTTATCATCAGAAATCCCTTCCATTGTTGAACCTAACTATTCTCTTTTCTTCCCAAGATCTCCTGAATCAAACCCTAATTACCCAAGAAACCAGGACTTCTCTAAAAATAAGAACCTTTTAACTTAAACCCTGTGTCTTAAATTGTTGCCTGCAGATGAGTCAATCTGGTTTCACAATGACGGAACAGTCTGGCCAACGAGACTAAACAGCACAATTACGGACCCCTCTCTCAGGGCATCATCCTCAGTGTTAAAGCTGTCTGTCCAATTCATATCTTTGTGTTATTTTGATTCTGCTGAATGTTTTAAGAAGTAGAGTAGTTAAAGATTTCATTTTTTTTTTCACACTTAGGTTAGGTCTTGATTTGTGTACATTTGGGTCGTTTCATACTTATATTGTATTTTGACTCTTATGTGCCTTTTGTTAAATTATGTTTGGTTTTTTTTCTTCATTTTTATCGTAGTTATAAGGGATTTTTATCTGTGAAAACTCATGTAAATTAACTTTCCTTTCTACTTAAGTACAGTTTGAGTAATAAAAAAAAAAATTTATTTTTCTTTCATTTTATCAAATAGAGGAAAGGGAGAAGCTTGTTAAAAGCCAGACCCTGGGGATCTGAGGAAAAACGTATCTGTGGCCGCTCTGTTTTAACCGTGGTTCTCTACTTAATTATAGCAAAGTTTGCTTTCTAAAATGGCTGCTAAATTGTCCTAAGAAGATTGTTTTTTGGGTCAATTTAGAATGATATTACGCTGTTCCAGTGTGTCCTCCTAGCTTTTTCACCCCAAAGAGGACAATAATTCTAAAACACTCCAAACACTGTGTGATGTATTTTTGGAAAGCCTTTTCAAGCAGCCTCAGTGACAAGTTTGACCACAACCACACCTTTGGTCCAGATAAATCTGGGACATAGATTACACACATTCACACACACACTCAGTGAATGACAAAAACATACAAAAATACAGACTCAGCCAGCTGTGTTGCTCAAAAACACACCCAGCAATTTTAACCAAGTCCCACCCTGTCTACCAGAGATAGTCAATTTAGAACTCAAGCAGATGCTTCTTAAAACTGTCTGCAAATGTATTTATGCGACAACAACTCCATATTAGACCAGCCACATTCAAATCAATTTTCAAGGCTTAGATGACATCATTCTAGTCAAAAAAAAATAAAAAAAATATAATAAATCTCCCAGTAAAAAAAAACTTACAAATACTTGATAGCACAGCTGGAACTGTGTTTTTTTTTTTTTTTTTTTTTGCTGTAGGTTGAAGGAATACGGTGAAATCTAGCAAGATTTTAGAGTTTGCAACAAAAACTGTTGTACTTCTAAACTGAAGTCAATGTAAAGCAAACCTGTGACTTTCTTCAATTGAGTCTCACCTGACATCTTCTCATTGTGTAGTTTTATTTCACCCTCACTGTGCTCAGCTAAAAAACATGATTACAACTCTCCTTTTCCTATACCGTTCAGCTTCTACATGTTTGTGTCAAATAACTCAAGATGGTCCCTTTGCCCTACTGTAAAATCTTTCTATTTCTAGAAGGCAAGGGAAGAAGTGATTGGAGAGAGTGAACCTGAATAAGGGTGAAGGTCTAGATTTTTGCCCCTGAAGGCCTGTGAGACTCTATAGCACCATTTGAGATTCCAGTTGGCCCCTCAAGTAAACAAATAAGCTACCATCAGGACCTCTTGCAGTTTGCATTTTGCTGGGGAATTGGTCAAAGATGCAAATTTTTAAAAGGTTTCTATTTAAAATATTATAATTTTTTTTATTATATAGTAAATACATTTCCAGAGACAGAATTTGGGGGTTTTGATTATCTACAAGATAGAATAATCAAAATAATAAGAAATAAAGGCT